>NC_036839.1:3027986-3030375 GCF_002910315.2 Salvelinus sp. IW2-2015
CACGGAAGAAGCGCATCTTGCATGTGCCCCCCAAATTAAACATTGCGTACTATCGTCTGAAGGTTTGCAAAAGTTGCAACCTATGAGACTACGTTGGTTCCAATCAGCCGCTACTGGTAGACTCGTCAACAGAGATGTTAGCATGTTCCAGAGATTTCTGTAAGTCTTTAGCTGACACTAGGATTCTTCTTAACCTCATTGAGCATTCTGCGCTGTGCTCTTGCAGTCATTTTTGCAGGATGGCCACTCCTAGGGAGAGTAGCAACAGTGCTGACCTTTGCTTCTTGTGAATAGCAAACTCCAATTTTGTTAGAGCTGCCTTGCCCTATTAAAAAATAAATAAAAAAAATAAACACTAGTCCATCTCGATTGGACTCAATTTGCTTTTTGAGAAGTCATTAGCCTAGGGGTTCACATACTTTTTCCAACCTTCACTGTGAATGTTAAAATTATGTATTCAATATAGACAAGGAAAATACAATAATTTGTGTGTTAGTTTAAGCACACTATGTTTGTCTATTGTTGTGACTTAGATGAGATCAAATGTGATGACCAATTTAATCAGATATCCAGGTCATTCCAAAGGGTTCACATACTTTTTCTTGCCATTGTAGATGTCATGTTATGTTCTCGATAATGAAACATCACCAAGTGAAATAAAATTGATAAGATAATCTTAATAGACATTAAATAAAAAAATGGTTGTTCAGAAATCATAAATTTTCATGTTGCTCTGATGAAATGAACCAAATATTTCACAATCATTACCACTACTGATATTCACATAGAATAATTACAAGTATCATATTTCTCAGTTTCAATGACCTGCAGACTTCAGACACCCCTCTCRCTTATGCACATGTGACTAAATGTCACGTTCGTTGTAAGGAGGAGACCAAGGCGCAGCGTGATATGAATACATTCTTCTTTTAATGAAGAAAAAACACTTAACAAAGTAACAAAACGAACGTGAAGCTATATAAAACGAGTGCTGACAGGCAACTACACATAGACAAGAACACACCAAACCAAAAGGGAAAATGGCAAACTAAATATGATCCCCAATCAGAGACAACAATAAACAGCTGCCTCTGATTGGGAACCAATTCAGGCCACCATAGACCTACATATACCTAGGCATACCAAAACCCATAGATATACAAAAAATACTAGACAATACAAAAACAAGCATACCCACCCTCGTCACACCCTGACCTAACCAAAATAATAAAGAAAACATAGATAACTAAGGTCAGGGTGTGACAGTACCCCCCCCCCAAAGGTGCGGACTCCCGACCGCAAACCTGAACTTATAGGGGATGGTCCGGGTGGGCACCTACCCTCGGTGGCGGCTCTGGTTCTGGACGCCGCCCCCCATCTTTACACTGATCCCTCCGCCTTTGTAGATCCGGACTGTGGATCATCGCCCCGAAAGGGGCGGGGGAGGGCCTTATAAGCTCGCGGAATTAGTTAACAATGGTCTATAGTGTTTTTCCAGCCTAGGTAGCACAATCGATATTGCTGATAGAATTTAGGGAGTTTTGTTTTTAGATTAGCCTTGTTTAAATCCCCAGCTACGATGAATGCAGCCCCTCAGGGTGTGTGGTTTCCAGTTTACAAAGAGTCAGATAAAGTTCGTTCAGGGCCATCGATGGTCTGCTTGGGGGAATATACGGCTGTGATTATGATTGAGGAATTCCCTTGGTAGAAATCGCGGTCGACATTGATTGTGAGGAGTTCAGATCAGTGGGTGAACAGAATGACTTGAGTTCCTGTGTTGTTATGATGATCACACCATTCTCGTTAATCATAGGCATACCCCCCGCCCCTTTCTTACGGAAAGATGTTGTTTCTGTCGGCCGATGCATGAAGAAAACCAGCTGGCTGCACCCGACTCCGTTAGCGTCCCTTGAGTTAGCCATGTTCCGTGAAGCAGGCACGTTGCAATCCCTGATGTCTCTCTGGAATTGCTACCCGTGCTCGGATTTCATCAACACTTCATTGTCAAGAGACTGGACATTGGCGAGTAGTTATGCTAGGAGTGGAGCGCGATGTGCCCGTCTCCGAAGCCTTGACCACGAGACACGCCTCGTTTTCCCCTTTTTCGGCCGTCGCACAGGGTCGCCGGCTGGGATCAGATCCATTGTATGGGTGGAAGGCAAAACCCTGACTCCGTTTCGGGGAAAGTCATAATTCCTGGTCAGGAACGATGATGAGTTGACGCTTAATCGTATATTCAGTAGTTCCTCCGACTGTATGTAATGAAACCTAAGTTTACCTGGGGTACCGATGTAAGAAATAACACGTTAAAAAAACAAAATACTGCATATTTTCCAAGGAACGCGAAGCGAGGCGGCCAATCTCTTTCGGGCGCGCGGAAGCTGTTGTC
>NC_036839.1:3031115-3063514 GCF_002910315.2 Salvelinus sp. IW2-2015
AGAGGGCTCTGCCGACAGCGATCATCGCGTGAGGCCCGGACCGAGGACCCTCGACCGGGGACCGTCGCTGGAGGCCCCGGTCCGGGGATCGTCGCTGGAGGCCACGGACAGTGGCCGTCGTTTGGAGGCCACGGACAGTGCCCGCGTTGGAGGCCCGGACAGTGGCCCGTCGTTGGAGGCTCCGGACAGTGGCCCGTCTTGGAGGCTCCGGACTGTGGGCCCGTCGTTGGAGGCTCCGACTGTGGCCCGTCGTTGGAGGCTCCGGACTGTGGCCCGTCGTAGGAGGTTCGGACTGTGGCCGTCGCCGGAAGCTCCGGACTGGGTACTGTCGCCGAAGCTCTGGACTATGGAAGCGCACTGGAGGCCTGATGCGGGTGCAGGAACTGGTGGTACTGGGCTGAGGACACGCACCTCAGGGCGAGTGTGGGAGGAGGAACAGAACGTACTGGACTCTGGAAGCGCACTGGAAGCCTGGTGCGTGGTGCTGGAACTTGGTGGTACCCGGGCTGAGGACACGCACCTCGGGCGAGTGCGGGAGCAGGAACAGGACACACTGGCCTGGAGACGTATTGGAGATCTGGAACGTAGAACTGGCTCAATGCGTCTGGCTGGATGCCCATTCTAGCCCGGCAAATGCGAGGAGCTGGAATAGATCGCAATGCGAACTGAGACACCCGTGCGCATTTCTGCATAACACGGTGCCTGACCAGTCAACGCTCCCCATGGTAAGCACGAGAGTTGGAGACATGAGCCAACTCGACTTAGCCAATCTCCTCATGTGCTCCCATTTGTTTTTTTATTGGGGCTGCCTCTCGTGCTTGCCTTGTTTATATTTCTCTTCATAACATCGCCGTTCGCTTTTGCTGCTCAATTTCCTCCTTCGGAAGGCGATATTCCCATTCTTGTCCAGGGTCCTGCTCCATCCAGTATCTCCTCCCAGGTCCATTTCCCATTAAACGCTATCCTCCTTTTCACGCTGCTTGGCCTTTTATGGTGGGTTCGTTCTGTCACGGTACATTGTAAGGAGGATACCAAGGCGCAGCGTGATATGAATACATTCTTCTTTTAATGAAGAAAAAACACTAAACAAACTAACAAAGTAACAAAACGAATGTGAAGCTATATAAAACGAGTGCTGACAGGGCAACTACACATTGACAAGAACCACCAAACCAAAAGGGAAAATGGCAACCTAAATATCAAATCAAATCAAATCAAATCAAATTTTTATTAGTCACATACACATGGTTTAGCAGATGTTAATCGAGTTGTAGCGAAATGCTTGTGTTCTAGTTCCGACAATGCAGTATAACCAACAGTAATCTAACCTAACAATTCACAACTCTACCCTTACACACACACACAAGTGTAAAGGGATAAAGAATGATGTACATAAGATATATGAATGAGTGGTGGTAAGAACGGCATGGCAGATGCAGTAGATGTATTAGAGTACGGTATATACATATGAGATGGAGTACTGTAGGTATGTAAACATAAAGTGGCATAGTTTAAAGTGGTAGGTACATGTATTAATAAAGATGGCAAGATGCAGTAGATGATATAGATACAGATATACATATAGATAATGGTAATGTAGGGTATGTAACATTGTATTAAGTGGCATTGTTAAAAGTGTGGCTAGTGGTACATTTTTTCATAATTTCCATCAATTCCCATTTTTAAAGTGGCTGGAGTTGAGTC
Source organism: Salvelinus sp. IW2-2015 (assembly GCF_002910315.2). Lineage (NCBI taxonomy): Eukaryota > Metazoa > Chordata > Actinopteri > Salmoniformes > Salmonidae > Salvelinus > Salvelinus sp. IW2-2015. The sequence goes on from NC_036839.1 coordinate 3,032,820, forward strand.
AGTATTTTTGGCAGCGGCCGCTTAAATGTTAGTGGTGGCTGTTTTAACAGTCTGATGGGCCTTGAGATAAAGAAGCTGTTTTTTTCAGTCTCTCGGTCCCTGCTTTGATGCAACCTGTACTGACCTCGGCCTTCTGGATGATAGCGGGGTGAACAGGCAGTGGCTTGGGTGGTTGTTGTCCTTGATGATCTTTATGGCCTTCCTGTGACATCGGTGGTGTAGGTGTCCTGGAGGCAGGTAGTTTGCCCTGGTGAATGCGGTCTGCAGCCTCGAACACCCCCCTCTGGAGAGCCTTACGGTTGTGGGCGGAGCAGTTGCCGTACCAGGCGGTGATACAGCCCGACAGGATGCTCTCGTTGTGCATCTGTAGAAGTTTGTGAGTGCTTTTGGTGACAAAGCCGAATTTCTTCAGCCTCCTGAGGTTGAAGAGGCGCTGCTGCGCCTTCTTCACAACGCTGTCTGTGTGGGTGGGACCAATTCAGTTTGTCCGTGATGTGTACACCGAGGAACTTAAAAACTTTCCACCTTCTCCACTACTGACCCGTCGATGTGGATAGGGGGTGCTCCCTCTGCTGTTTCTGAAGTCCACAATCATCTCTCTTTGTTTTGTTGACGTTGAGTGTGAGGTTATTTTCCTGACACCACACTCCGAGGGCCCTCACCTCCTCCCTGTAGGCGTCTCGTCGTTGTTGTAATCAAGCCTACCACTGTATTGTCATCCGCAAACTTGATATTGAGTTGGAGGCGTGCATGGCCACGCAGTCGTGGGTGAACAGGGAGTACAGGAGAGGGCTCAGAACCACCCTTGGGGGCCCCAGTGTTGAGGATCAGCGGGGTGGGAGATGTTGTTACCTACCTCACCACCTGGGGGCGGCCGTCAGGAAGTCCAGGACCCAGTTGCACAGGGCGGGGGTCGAGACCCAGGGTCTCGAGTCTTGATGACGAGTTTGGAGGGTACTATGGTGTTAAATGCTGAGCTGTAATCGATGAACAGCATTCTCACATGGTATTCCTCTTGTCCGAGTGGGTTAGGGCAGTGTGCAGTGTGGTTTGCGATTGCGTCGTCTGTGGACCTATTGGGTGGTAGCAAATTGGAGGGGGTCTAGGGTGTCGGTAGGGTGGAGGTGATATGGTCCTTGACTAGTCTCTCAAAGCACTTCATGATGACGGAAGTGACGGCTAGGGGCGTAGTTCGTTTAGGTGATCCCCAATCAGAGACAACGATAAACAGCTGCCTCTGATTGGGAACCAATTCAGGCCACCATAGACCTACATATACCTAGACATACCAAAACCCATAGATATACAAAAAACCCTAGACAATACAAAAACAAGCATACCCACCCTCATCACACCCTGACCTAACCAAAATAATAAAGAAAACATAGATAACTAAGGTCAGGGCGTGACACTGGTTACATTTCAATCACAAAAATCACTGAGCCAGCTTTGATGGCCCAATAAAAAAAAACAGTAAGTTTCTGCCAGCCAATGGGATAATTCCAGTGCAGTACATGTGTAGAGGGATAATTCCAGTACAGTACATGTGTAGAGGGATAATTCCAGTGCAGTACATGTGTAGAAGGATAATTCCAGTGCAGTACATGTCTAGAGGGTGTAGAGGGATAATTCCAGTGCAGTACATGTGTAGAGGGATAATTCCAGTGCAGTACATGTGTAGAGGGTGTAGAGGGATAATTCCAGTGCAGTACATGTGTAGAGGGATAATTCCAGTGCAGTATATGTGTAGAGGGATAATTCCAGTGCAGTACATGTGTAGAGGGATAATTACAGTGCAGTACATGTGTAAGGGGATAATTCTAGTGCTGTACATGTGTAAAGGGATAATTCCAGTGCACCGGTTATTGACTGGAGACTTAAAATGCTGAAAACAGGTCTCTAGCGGTATGACAACAACATGGCTGCTGGTTAAAGAAGAGATTGAGGGAGAGAGAGAGAGGGAACCATATGCTGAAAACAGGTCCCTAGTGGAATGACAACAACATGGCTGCTGGTTAAAGAGGYGAGGGAGAGAGAGAGGTAACCATATTCATTGCACATGGATCGTAAGAAATCCTGAATGTATTGAAATGTCTGGGCTCACAGAGGATGTGTTAATTTATAACCCATCATTTATACCTGTTAGTTCATAACCCATCATTTATACCTGTTAGTTCATAACCCATCATTTATACCTGTTCGTTCATAACCCATCATTTATACCTGTTAGTTCATAAAGCTGACACCTTTCACAGAAAGTTACAAGATTGTCCATTGAAACATTTTGACAATTAATCATTGCTACATTAAGGCCTGATTGGTGGAGTGCTGCAGAGATGGTTGTCCTTCTAGAAGGTTCTCCATCTCCACAGAGGAACTCTGGAGCTCTGTCGAGTGAACATCGGGTTCTTGTTCACCTCCCTGACCAAGGCCCTTCTCCCGATTGCTCAGTTTGGTGGGCGGCCAACTCTAGGAAGAGTCTTGGTGGTTCCAAACTTCTTCCATTTAAGAATGATGGAGACAACTTTGTTCTTGGGGACCTTCAATGCTGCAGACATTTTTTGTACCTTTCCCCAGATCTGTGCTCGACACAATTCTGTCTCTGAGCTCTACGGACAATTCTTTGGGACTCATGGCTTGGTTTTTGCTCTGACATGCACTGTCAACTGTGGGACCTTCCAAATAATTTCCAATCAATTGAATTTACCACAAGTGAGCTCCAATCAAGTTGTAGAAACATCTCAAGGTTGATCAATGGAATCAGGATGCATCTGAGCTCAATTTTGAGTCTCATATCAAAAGGTCTGAATACCTAAGTAAATACATTTGCAAAACTCTCTAAAAACCTGTTTTCACTTTGTCATTATGGGTATTGTGTGTAGATTGATGAGGGGGYAAAAAATCAAAAGGCTGTAAAGTAACAAAATGTGGAAAATGTGAAAGGGTCTGAATACTTTACTTTTCTACCGCAGTTTTGTACACGATCAAATCAAAGTTTATACACAGTCACGTGATACGTGGTATAGAAAAGTCCAATCTTAGGAGAGTACATGGGAGGCACTATACTGTGTGTCTGCAAGTGTCTATCTGGTCAAAGCCACTGATACAGGTGTCCCTCCACCCTCTGGTGGGATGGATCATGTCTACAGAGAAACCTATGTTCAAATACTTAGATTTGTGTGTATTGGGTATATGTTGTGAAATTGTTAGATATTACTTGTTAGATATTACTGCACTGTCGGAGCTAGAAACACAAGCATTTCGCTACACCCGCAATAATATCTTCTAAACATGTGTATGTGACCAATAAAATGTGATTTGATTTGAAATAAACGTCCTATTTATCAAAGGTGCTGTGGGCTGGGGTCAAAATTACTCCAAAGGATTTGAATTTGTTAAAAGTACATTTTGATACAGAAACACTAAACCGTGATTTAGATTTACTAACGACAAGTTGATTGACAAAGTCATGAAAAATTGAATAGAATTGAGTAAACCACATTTTTGGCTATGATAAAAGATCTGACATGGATCATTTTGACCCCAGAGGCATAAGTATGGTTCAATGAAAATATGTTGTGGGTGTAAAGTTTGTTTTCATTTTTCAGTCATTAAACACGAATCAATCAACACATGCTTCTCTTTGAACGACTTAATATAATATTAAACTTTTATGAAATAAATGAAAAATAAACGTTTGGTTTCTCAACTGCGTTGCCCACTCCAGTCAGCAGATGGCGATGTGCGTCTTTTAGGTTCAGGCGATGCTGCCAGTGTGACGTATAATCTAGTGGACGGGACGCTTCTTSAACAACAGCTAGTCAGACACCTCGGTAGCTTTCTAGCAAACATAGCTACAACATTCACGCTCTTTACACTGTTTTGGTGTATATTAGTCGATGTGTATTAAACACACTTCTGTCGTATGTACTTGTTGGCCCATTTAATGATATATTTACGTTGTTTGTCAGCTAGCTGGTTTGCTAAGTTAGCTTAGAACTAGGCTAGTCGCTAATGCTAGCTAGCTAACATCACCGACCATGAGTTCACTAAGCTACTCTCCTCCTGATAAAGAAGATGAGGTCTGCTGGACGGAGAAAGAATCTCTTGTGAAAGAGGAGGATGTTACAGAACAAAAACAAGTAGAGGGTGAGGCTGTTACAGTGAAAGAAGAAGAGAAATACGTTTCAGTGAAAGAAGCGGGAGATGCGTTCAGAGTGAAAGAGGAGGCTGTTACAGTAAAAGCAGAGGAAGAGAAAGAGGAGGTTGCAGTTTTTGGAGTGAAGGAGGGAGAGATAACTGTCGTGAAAGAGGAGGAGGAAGAGGAGGCTGTTACAATACAAAAACAAGTAGAGGTTGAGGCTGTTACCGTGAAAGAAGAAGAGAAAGACTCGTTCAGAGTGAAAGAGGAGGSTGTTACAATACAAAAACAAGTAGAGGGTGAGGCTGTTACTGTGAAAGAAGAAGAGAAAGACGTTAAAGTGAAAGAAGAGGAAGACTCGTTCAGAGTGAAAGAGGAGGAGGAGGATGTTACTGTAAAAGAAGAGGAGGATGCAGTTTATGGAGTGAAAGAGGAGGAGGGGGAGATGACTGCCACATCAAAAAAGGAGGAGGAAGAAGCGGAGGAAACTGGATATCTGGGCCCGGTTTCCCAAAGGCATCTTAAGGCATCCAATGGTTCTAACGGTGAATTTAGCCATAAGATGGTTTTGAGAAACCGTTCCCTGATTAACACTAGTAAGTACTGTCTTAAAAACAGAGGCACAAACTCTTCAGTTGTAGAACTGATGTTTGGTGTTAAAGGGGAAATCTGAAATAGCTACATCCAGATTTAGACTTTTAAATTATTTATTTATAGCCATTGATTCTTGAAAAATATAACACATGCCTCATGAGCTTAGTTCAACTGTTGTACACCATCAGAACCCCAAATAAGMTTTTTTTATTCCAATGTTTATTCCAATGTAAATCAGCACTGTATAGCCTCAAGACAGCTTTGTTAATGTTTCAACTGCAGATTGATTGATGTGGCTTTTTTAAAGGGACAACCTAGGTTTTAAACAGCAACAAAATGGCTGCCCAGAGACTTGGTTTGGTAAACAGCTGAGGGATGGGGGCTGGAGAAGTGTAACCACTCTCAAATTCCTATTTGTATCCTATTCCTAAGCAACCGTAACCCAAAACCTAGGGACCTCGTCAAGAAGTTCAGACATCTTACCTACATTAAATTACATCGATGAATTGGTTTGAAATKTTTTTTTTAAACCCTTCTCAAAGTTGGTGTCTTGACGGATTAGTAAAAACGGTTTATCTTAAAACACTATTTAAATTTGTTTTAAATTGAACCTTTATTTAACTCAGCTAAGAACAAATKATTTTTTACAATGATGGCCTACCCCGTCCAAACCGGGACGACCCCCTATGGGACTCCCAATCATGGCCGGCTGTGATACAGTCTGGACTCGAACCAGGGTTACTTGAACCAGGGTGACACACAAATTACTCGAGGGAGCCAGTCATCAATAGGTACAACYCCTGTTTGGCATCGCCCCTTCCTGGGTTGGTGAWGGGCGGTATAAAATTTTATGCATGAATCCGAGGCTCATCACCTGTGGAAGGCGGGGCTTCCATGAATCCGTGGGCTTCCATGAATCATGAATCCGAGCCTCATCACCTGTGGAAGGCGGGGCTTCCAGTGAGGTGTGGATTTAATAGTATGTTGTACCTAGTTTCGCTCCTTCAGGGAACAGTAGTTATAGTCATAACGTTAAGCTTGTCATATGATGAACTTCAACTTAAATACTGGATCTTGCTGTTGGACAGTTTTTTTGTTTTCAGATCTCTGAAATGCACTCTAACTACGTAACACTTAGTGTCTCCTTATATTACGCTGGGAAAACAGTTTTCGTGGGCACAGAAATCCTAAATAATTTCAGTTTGCTAAATCCAATGGTTCTAAGCGAGAGTCACCTTAACTTTACAGACAACACCCAAATGGATACTGTCATTAACGTGGTTCTTCAATAATTACACATAATTCTTAATACTGTAGCTGTTCAGTTACAGTCACATGTTCAACTATCATCAGCTGATCTAGGAAATAATTTTCTGAATGACAGTCAAATGACAAACATCACGACATGCAAAAACAACTAAAGTGCTTCTTCATTCATTACTCTGGTAAAGACAGTTATGCCGTGCTCCACGTTGGATCCAACATCCCAAACAAATTGATGTTTATAATGTGTTATTGTCTGCTTGATTTACAGGAGCGTCTCGTTACTCTTTGCGCACAGAGATACTTAGCTCATAATGCGTAGAGAACTATTCCTTGATGGATAGGCTATTGTAGAACATACAGAGCCATTTGCCTTTATTCAGGACATTTAGAATGACAACACATTATAGAGTAGCCTAGTTGGATTATTCACAAAATTATCTGGTGATCAGGTTATGAAATGTCATGACAAAGACATTTTAGTTTCCATGTTTCACCTGAAATATTAAATTATATATAGTCCTAGGTCTATGTTATTGTTAGGTGAAGTTATGGGTCCTACAGTAGGTCTATGTTATTGTTAGGTGAAGTTATGGGTCCTACAGTAGGTCTATGTTTTTGTTAGGTGAAGTTATGGGTCTTACAGTAGGTCTATGTTGTTGTTAGGTGAAATCCTAAATAATGGGTCCTACAGTAGATCTATGTTGTTGTTAGGTGAAGTTATGGGTCCTACAGTAGGTCTATGTTGTTGTTAGGTGAAGTTATTGGTCCTACAGTAGGTCTATGTTGTTGTTCAGTGATGTTATGGGTCCTACAGTAGGTCTATGTTGTGTTCGGTGGTTGTTATGGGTTTACAGTAGGTCCTATGTTATTTTAGGTGAAGTTTTGGGTCCTACAGTAGGTCTATGTGTTTGTTAGGTGAAGTTATGGGTCCAACAGTAGGTCTATGTGTTGGGTGAAGTTATGGTCTACAGTAGTTCTGTGTTATGCTAGTGAAGTTATGGGTCCTACAGTAGGTATACGTTGTTGTTCAGTGATGTTATGGGTCCTACAGTAGGTCTATGTTGTGTTCGGTGTGTTATGGGTTCCTACAGTAGGTCTATGTTATTTTAAGGTGAGTTTGGTCCCTACAGTAGTCTATGTGTTTGTTTAAGGTGAAGTTATGGGTCCACAGTAGGTCTATGTTGTTGGTGAAGTTATGGATCTACAGTAGTTCTGTGTATGCTAGGTGAAGTTATGGGTCCTACAGTAGGTATACGTGTTTGTTAGTGATGTTAATGGGTCCCACAGTAGGTCTATGTGGTTGTTCGGTGTTGTTATGGGTTCTACAGTAGGTCTATGTTTTCTTAGGTGAAGTCTTGGGTCCTACAGTAGGTCTATGTTTTGTTAGGTGAAGTTATGGGTCCAACAGTAGGTCTATGTTGTTGGGTGAAGTTATGGATCTACAGTAGTTCTGTGTTATTGCTAGGTGAAGTTATGGTCCTACAGTAGGTCTATGTTGTTGTTAGGTGAAGTTATGGGTCCTACAGTAGATTTTATGTTGTTATTAGGTGGAAAGTTAGTGGGTCCTACAGTAAGTATATGTTAGGTGAAGTTATGGGTCCTACAGTAGGTCTATGTTGTTGTTAGGTGAAGTTATTGGTCCTAGAGTAGGTCTATGTTGTTGTTAGGTGAAGTTATTTGTCCTATGTTGTTCGGTGATGTTATGGGTCCTACACTAGGTCTATTTGGTTGTTCATTGTTGTTATGGGTCCTACAGTAGGTCTATGTTGTTGTTAGGTGAAGTTATGGGTCCTACAGTAGGTATATGTTGTTGTTAGGTGAAGTTATATGTCCTACAGTAGGTCTATGTTGTTGTTAGGTGAAGTTATGGGTCCCACAGTAGGTTTATGTTGTTGTTAGGTGAAGTTATGGGTCCTACAGTTGGTGTATGTTGTTTGATGAAGATATGGGTCCTACAGTAGGTTCATGTTGTTAGTTGAAGTTATGGGTTATACAGTACGTCTGTGTTATTGCTAGGTGAAGTTGTGGGTTCTACAGTAGGTCTATGTTGTCAGGCTGATGGCAAAGCTAGCCAAATAGCATTTTTCTAGTTGAAGTGTTTAACTATAAATCAGTTGATTTGCGACAATAACACAAACATATTAAGCAGGTGATTCAAGCGAGCCCTACAATTATAATCCATATTTAAAGTGAAATGCACTTATAAGCAACCTGTAAATGGAGGCTATTTTTGCTGTCAGCCTATGCGAACTCCCCTGAGTTTTCACCCACGGTGGTGAATTAGTAAATTGTGAGTGTGAGTTTCCTTGAGTAGCACTCCTGATCTTGCGTTTTAATATTCAGAATAAAACGTGAAAAACTAAAATCTTTGCTCACCATTGTTTGCTACATTCATAACTAGCGGTTTCCTCATTAGCAGGGAGGTGTTTATGCAATCAAATTATGTGCGCATTGCCCTCGTTCTGCAATTTTAGCTAACACAGAAAGGGGCCTATATTGGAGACCAAAAATCGTCAGGCACACTGCTTAGGATTTCAACAACTTTAATAACTTATTTCTAGTTACTACTAATGTGAAAACAAGACTAAATATGATTGTTGCTAAGTTGACTGTCTTAATTGTCAAATAATTTAACAGACGTCAATTGTTGTACAACTTCCTGGGTATGATCTAGTGTCACGAGAATTTCTAGTTCCACTGATATTAACTCAAAACTCACTATATACTTTGACCAATTKCTCAGGGGTTGTAAGTCCCCGGTTAATAGAAGAATTTGACAAAGTCCCAGAAGTCTGCAAAAGGTTAGTTCTTTATTCAGCGAGCTCTGAAAATCATACAATGCACATATTCCTCACATTTGGTCATACCATATACCATACCCCTTATAAATGCCCCTCCTCTTCTCTAACACTGTCAATGCTATTTACAAGTCTTCTCCAACACATACATTGCTTATCATATCCTGCAACGTGTTACACAATCTACTGCTAGCCTAACGGTTTCTCCCCTCCCTGTGTGGGGAGACCTCCTTCCTGTTATCAGTTTCACAGTGGTCACAAGTTGCCTGTCACAAGTTGTCCGTTGACAGTTCCTCTTTTCCTATGCACACACTGTCTCGCCTACATTGCTAAATAATAAGGTCTTAACTTGTCCTATGAACACACAMAGAATTCTAGTCTTATGATTCTGATACATTTCACTCAATTATACAGTGACAGGATGGAATATTTTAGTCATTACCATAAAAACATATAATTTCCTTATCATGTGGGCATCACCTTTTACCTCAAATAAACTATGGATTTCTCCTGTTGTGGGCCTTTAACTGTCTGTCTGACTTTGTCATTCACATAGGAGAGAGGCGGGACAGTCGTGGATCCTCCGGGGAGCCTCAACAACATCATGATGCTGAAGAGGCAGAGAAGAGTCTCTCCAGATCAGAACACCTCAAGAAACACCTGCAGAGATCCACAGGGAAGAGAACTCACTGCTGCTCTGACTGTGGGAAGAGATTCACCTCATTAGGCATTAAAATTCATCAGAGAATCCACACAGGAGAGAAACCCTATAGCTGTGATCAATGTGGGAAGAGTTTTATTACATCTAACAATCTGACTCGACACAAGAAAACACACACAGGAGAGAAACCTTATAGCTGTGATCAATGTGGGAAGAGTTTTACTGAGTCTAGCAGTCTGACAAATCACCAGAGATCACACACAGGAAAGAAATATTATGGCTGTGATCAATGTGGGAAGAGTTTTGTTCGATCTGGCCATCTGACAATACACCAGAGATCACACACAGGAATAAATCTTATGGCTTGATCAAAAGATTTTGTTCGATCTGGCTCACAATACTACCAGAGATCACACACAGGGAATAAATCTTATGCTAGTGATCAATGGAAGAGAGTTTTGTTCGATCTGGCCATCTGACAATACACCAGAGAACACACACAGGAGAGAAATCTCATAGCTTTGACCAGAGATAATCTGATATAAGATCTCTGATCAAATATCAGAAAATACATACATGAAGGAGTTGTTTCATGATATCAATGAATTAATGTCACAATGAAGAATTTTTTAAACATTGCAGTAAGAGTATTTTAATAATGTCACAATGTAGAACCTTAAACGTTTTCCCCCTTATCAATTGATTTCAACATTATATGGATATTAGCCTCAGGGGGAAATCCAGGCTCTGAAATGGAAGAGTACTATTTATGTGATTTAACAAAAAGTGACTAACAAAAAAAAGAGTTGTGTTACACTTACCACGTTGGTGACCCACTTGAATCAAAATGCAACATTTCAAAATGTAGCTAGCTTTTTTCTACAAATTGTCCTCTAACCAGTGATGTACACATTATTCCCAGATTCCGTGTGGTTTTTGAGCTGTTAGTTTAAACAGGACGTGCAACCTCATCTCCCTCCTCTCGCACAAATGATTTTAGCATGATATCGATGAGTGATGACAAATAAGTGTTGAGTTCCTTTGTTTAGCGACCCCTACATTTAAAGGCATCACTCCAAAATGTAGCTGACTGTCTTCTGCAGGTTGTCCTCTAATCAGTGAGGTAAAATATATCTCCCATTTCCATGTGTTTTTGTTTAGTTGTGTTAGTTACAACAGCACGTACAACCTGATTTCCCCCTAATCGATATCAGTGATTTATTGCTACTCGTCAAAACAGCAGCGTTTTTGGTGCCTGTGCAATTTATAAAGTGCTTGTTTAAAAAAATACAAGTAATATAATTATAGTGGCAGATGTTTGTCTATATAGCACATTTTAMGTTTAGGTTTTCAATTTATCCCAAACTGTTTCTGCATATTGGTTATTGATTTGGACACTTTAAAACTGTGTTTTAACATTGGGGCTATTTCATATTTTCATTTCATGTAACATTTAGTAATGATATTTATTTATGCAACCAACTGACAATTTTTTGGTAGAATTATATTGACATTGTTGCCCTGCTTTTAGAATATCAGGGTTAATTCTCACATGTGCCAACCTGAAAAAATATCTTAAAACATTAACTGTTTTTAATGTTGACAGCCAGTGGACACATGTTCATATTGGTGAAGGTGAAGCATTGTAGTTGATTTATAATGTGAATTGGAAGTTGTTTTCTGTTGGTAAACATTCTCTTAAGGTGTTACAGTCTTTGGTTTTTCCATTTATGTTTTGAGGTTTGGATTTTAGCACGTATAGCTCGTTAGTACGTAGGGCGCACTGATTGGTGCCACCTTGTTAGTCAGTATGTGTTACACCTGTGCTGGCTTTTCCATCTCGTTAGTGGGAAGGGGTTTCACCTAAGCTGGTCCAGGTTTTATTTAAGAGTGTCTGGCCCAGTGCTCCAGTTGTCTTGATAGATGTGGAGAGTCAACACCTTTTAGTTGCGCCACCTTTTTGGTTTACTTCCTGTCTAAGTTGTGTGTGGGTTTTTCTTTTGTTTGCCTCTTCTTGGGCAGATTTAGTGGGTCTCATGGTGGACATCTTTTATGTCCCAGTTGTTGTTACTAGTCAACTTTCAGTGGACACTGAGCAAAACTGCAAGATTATGTTATAATACTTTTATTGCATCAAATGGTTGTTTTATGCAACAGAATAGAGGGTTCTTAGAACTATTGTGTCTGTGTTCTACTGAGGATGGGCCTCTGGGAGATAACACTGACAGGAGATTTACAATGTCTTTTGGGTGATAAAACCTAAAGAGACCGCATTCCAGAGCTTGAGTTAATGTTTCTGTTCTATATGGTACCAGGGAGAGATGACCCCAGGGCCAGACCCTGGTCTCTACACAAAGAGTACTGTTTTTACAGCAGATACTGTCTGCTGAGAATTCTAAGTATATTTCATACAAATCTTAACCTTGTGACCCTTTCTATACATCTGTTGGTCATGTAGGTTGAAAGGGGTGTATCTTGGCTATAAAATACATTTGTCCCTTGGGTCGACCAGCCTTCATTATCGTAGGGCACTCAATTGATTTACATTATATTTGTGCGTTGTATTGACCTGCTCCCTTATAAGTGAATAAAGATTTAGTTTAAGAATAATTCCGACTTCTGTGATAAGTTTGACTCATTTGATATTAAAGAAATGAACAACTACAATTGGCGACAGGAATGTGAATCTTCTCTTGGTGACCGCTTCTGACGACCTGGGTAAATGGTGCACAGGGATCCCTCAAACTTGGAATCTCAGGAGACCACACTTCGGGAACGGAGCAGAAGGAACCACCTTTGATCTGAGAGGCAGCGAGCCGAGTGGATACCACATCTCAAACCTAGTTTTTTTTTTTTAAGAATGAGGAGAGCGAAACATGCAAAGTGGAGTTTTTAGAAAAGCCTTGTAGGCTCTGAGTGTGTATTCCTGTGTGGAGGTGTAAACAGGGCCCAGTCAGGAGGCTATGAGTGTGTATTCCCGTGTGGAGGTGTAAACAGGGCCCAGTCAGCTAACTGGATGGAAACTAGTAAACACAGATTCTAGTTAAGACCATTTATGATATAGTATAAGCTAGTAAGGTGCACCTGTAATTGTTTTAAACCTGGACCCCATTTTAGAAGTATTGAAAGATTTAAATGTATGAGTTGCATTATCCTAGGAACTAACCARGAGATAGAATTSTGAAAATAACACGTATGTTTGGGAATAGCATTGTTTGACTGTGATATGAGAGTTGTGTGACTGTGATATGAGAATTGCGAGACTGTGATATGAGAGTTGCGTGACCGACTGTGGTATGAGAGTTGCGTGAGTCTTAATCTGACGTTTGGATAATAACGTATAGAAATATGTCAATCAGACATAATCAGATGATTATGATGATTATTATCAATCATCTTAATCAGATGATTGACATGTGGATAATAAGCTTTGATATAACGTTATCTTGGGGTTCTGTTCCTTCACTGCCATCATAGAAGATCACGGGGTGGTTTTGAGAGTGGGATGATATTTTAGAAAGCAGCGGAAGGTCTATAGTTCCTGGGAGGCTTGATTTTTGCCGTGGTCTCTGGGAGGTTAGAGAACCGTTGACGATCCGGTCATTGTCCGGGAAACAAACGTTTATTTTTTGGTTCCGCTGGGAGAATGTTTGGAGAGCTGCTTRGTAGCTATGGAGAGTCCTTGAAAAAGCAAATAGAATGYTTGTCGTGAGTACCTAAGAATTTCTTACGTTTTATATGGATTCTGTGAATATATGAAAATATGAAACATTGTATGTGTGTATAATCGATTACTAGAGTTTTGATAAAGTAATACTGGGAATATAATTAGATACAATTTAAACAACCCATATGTAGACGAATCCTTTAATGGATAATTTGATAAAGATGAGGTTTAAGCATTATTAAACTGTCTACAAAGTCTGGCCAATTGTCTCAGAAACTGATTGGAGTGTGTTCACTTTTGGGTAAATAATTGGATTTTGGATTTTCTCCATCCGGGTACTACATTTGAAATAAACTGCCCTTAAGGCCCAGTATGAGAGGAGTTGCTAGATTTATTGAATAAACCTTTTTCCATAAAGTTAGTGAACCCCACCTTCTTCTTTGAAGAACCTTCATTAGTATGTTATACTATTATATAAATTATTTCGAGACATATTCAGAGCCAAACATCAACCCAACTTACCTTTTTAAATGTTGTCGTATTCAAAATTGGCACGCGCGTTTTCAGTTGTAATTGCGAAGTCCCCGGAAGAAGTTCAGCAACAATGGAGGTTCCATCGATGAACCCACCTTCTAACAAGTTCTTTGAAGAACCTTTTGGGGCTGTTTTTCATTGACCAAGAACCCTACGGTTCTTAGGGGATCTGAGAACAACTCCAGTTGAACCCTTCATTTTTCGACTCTCAGATTCAAAACATGCGGATTAGCATCAAGCAGATCAAGTCAGCTGCTGCTGCTCTGCTCCAATATAGTATGAGGTGAGACGGTGAACTGGGCAGTCAGTTGCTGCTGCTCCAATACAGTATGAGGTGAGACGGTGAACTGACGTTGAACCGGGCAGTCAGCTGCTGCTGCTCCAATACAGTATGAGGTGAGAGGTGAACTGACGTTGAACCGGGCAGCTCAGCTGCTGCTGCTCCAATTCAGTATGAGGTGAGATGGTGAACTGACGTTGAACCGGGCAGTCAGCTGCTGCTGCTCCAATACAGTATGAGGTGAGACTGTGAACTGATGTTGAACCAGGCACTCAGCTGCTGCTGCTCCAATACAGTATGAGGTGAGACTGTGAACTTGACGTTGAATCATAATGATTAAGTTAATTCAAATTCATTAGTGAAACTTAAAAATAGTATATGGCATATTAAATATATTACGCTATTTTTATCATATAGAAACATCATGGAATATTGCACATCATATTAGCATCAACATACATTATTGTTTCATTCAATTTCACATAATAAGGATATTTCATATTTTCAAGTTCAGAAGTCAGAACCCATCACCTGCTATGTAAAAGAGACAGAGGAATGCACTATGGTCAATGGTATCCGGGATCCTTGGGAAATCCCTACCCTAAACCCTGACCTTAATCCCCACCTTAACATTTTAAATGTCAACTTCAATGGGCTAGAGACGTCCCAAGGATGTATCTCTACCTGAAATACATGATCTAGGTGATTGATAGTTGTTATTCAGCAGTCATTTAGCCTAATTTACTTTAATGAACTACTAAAATAGATGATTTTGTCAGACTGCATAGACAGCAGCTCTACACTTTATTGACTGACTGATCCATTCATCCTTCCATCCCTCCTCAGCCTTCCTCTCCTCTGAAGACCCAMTGAAGGTGGAGCTCAGTCAGAGAGCTGTTGAGGGACTGGTTAGGAAGAACACTTCTACAGCCAGAGAGGTCACACATGGTAAATATTTATGTACCCTTAGCGGTTCATCACGTCAGCAAACGGAATATGTTCCATCATCTATGTTTATTTACATTAGTGCAAAATGTCCACTGATATTGGTATAATTTCTCACTCCTTTTGGCTGTATGAAACCAACACTGTATAGCCTCAACATGGTTAAAACTATAATGTTGATATCATGGCTGGTCAGTCCTTGCATCCATAGGTCTGTCTATGAATTTGAATGTAGTTACATTTCTCCAACCCCATCATCTTATTACRAAAACAGTGTTTCAACTGCAGATTGGTTGATTGATGTGTTTTTTAAAAACAGAAACAAAATGGCTGCCCAGAGACTTGGTTTCATAAACAGCTGATGGATAGGGGCTGGAGAAATGTAACCACTCTCAAAATTCATAGAGAAAGCTATTGTAGCAACCGTAACCCAACACTTAGCTACCTCGTCAAGAAGTTCAGGCATCTTGGTATAACAGTTATAAGGTGTTGGCTTGACAGTCGCTGGACCCAGGTTTGAGTTCAGCTCAGGGCTACCTCCTGAATTCACTACACTATGGATACAAGGACTGGACCATGGGGACCATGAGGTCAAAATTATCATTTTAAACAGATTGACGCTATATAGTATATTCTAGAATTGCCAGTGAAGATTTCCTGTGGGGGTCAAATTGTTAGAGCTGTTGATAAGACATTGTATAATATTCAGCCAATTTTTTTTCATGCCATTACATCAATATAGCCTAACCAGAAGATAACATTTTTATTTTTTTCATGCCATTACGTTTAAAGCGAAACATACCTTGATTCAATAACATTCATGAATTGGTTTGAAACATTTTTTTTAAAACCTTCTCAAAGTTGGTGCCTTGACAGATTTGTAAAAAATGGTTTGTCATAAAACACTTTTTAAATTTATTTAAATGTAACCTTTATTTAATTAGGCAAGTCATCTTGGTCAACCAAGAGTCATCTGTTCTTTCTACCAATCGCCCCATTTGTTTTTATAAAATCAACTATATGTAATAATTTGTCTGATGCTTTAAGCATGCTGTTTGATTAAATAATTAAGACACACAAACGACTAGAGGGAGCCAGTCATCAATATAACCTGACTAGAAGGAATTCGTAAATTCTGCTGTTATTCTCCTGAAGTTTCTGGTAATAGACTACACCAGCAGTCGGCAACCTTTTCCATTTGGTGCCAATTTATCTGACCATTTCTACCAATCTATGTGCCAGTTATGATTTTCATATGCACATTTTTGTGGAACAGTTTCATTTAATTTATAATAGTATCTCAAAATCATTGTCTGTGATTAATCTACATTCTATCTAAATGAAAATTATACAAATCTAAAAGTAACTTTTATTGCCATTGCAAACTATGTCAAAATAGCCTACATAAAGCCAACCAATATAAACATTGCAGCCTGCAGGAAGACAATATCCTGATAAAAATAAATATCCTAGAAATCACATTGGCTGCACATGGCCTGTCTACAACAAACTTGAAACATTGTATCAACTATCCCTTGGGTTGTGCCATGGCGGAGATCTTTGTGGGCTATACTCGGCCTTGTCTCAGGATGGTAAGTTGGTGGTTGAAGATATCCCTCTAGTGGTGTGGGGGCTGTGCTTTGGCAAAGTGGGTGGGGTTATATCCTYCCTGTTTGGCCCTGTCCGGGGGTATCATCGGATGGGGCCACAGTGTCTCCTGACCCCTCCTGTCTCAGCCTCCAGTATTTATGCTGCAGTAGTTTATGTGTCGGGGTACTAGGGTCAGTTTGTTATATCTGGAGTACTTCTCCTGTCTTCTCCTGTCTTATCCGGTGTCCTATGTGAATTTAAGTATGCTCTCTCTAATTCTCTCTTTCTCTCTTTCTTTCTCTCTCTCGGAGGACCTGAGCCCTAGGACCATACGTCAGGACTACCGGGCATGATGACTCCTTGCTGTCCCCAGTCCACCTGGCCTTGCTGCTGTTCCAGTTTCAACTGTTCTGCCTGCGGTTATGGAACCCCTACCTGTCCCAGACCTGCTGTTTTCAACTCTTAATGATCGGCTATGAAAAGCCAACTGACATTTATTCCTGATTATTATTTGACCATGCTTGTCACTTATGAACATTTTGAACATCTTGGCCATGTTCTGTTATAATCTCCACCCGGCACAGCCAGAAGAGGACTGGCCACCCCTCATAGCCTGGTTCCTCTCTACGTTTCTTCCTAGGTTTTGGCCTTTCTAGGGAGCTTTTCCTAGCCACCGTGCTTCTACACCTGCATTGCTTGCTGTTTGGGGTATTAGGCTGGGTTTCTGTACAGCACTTTGAGATATCAGCTGATGTAAGAAGGGCTATATAAATACATTTGATTTGAACTATCAACTGGGTTGGCCCGAAAGGAGATAGCAAGCTTGCAACATTGTATAAAATATTCTGGTATAGTTTCTCGTGCCAGTGAGTTTAGGACAGACACAGCTGTCGGTTATTTGTGCAAAGGATAAGAAGTAATCAGGTATTTTATGACATTTCCACTGGATCACAGCATAACATTTTTCCCTTTCATGCCGAGTGGTTATCGAAAGGGTGAGAGCTGGAAATATTTTACGAAAATACTTTAAGGAACTATTGTCATTCGCAATTGATTTTGATTAGACTTTGTTTACTTGCTGTTGAGGTGAAGAAAAAAATTACTTTGAGAAGCTCCTCAACTCYTTAGTGGTGGTGCGTTAAGACAATCAGAAATACTATCAGACATCCCCAAATGGGCACATTTATAGGCCTAAATTTGCGCTCAGGCCAGGTAGACTAGTCCTACTTCTGTATGCGTAATCAGGTGTGCGTCCTTACTCAACATTGACAGGAGTGTTTAAAACAAAAGACAATGAATACATTTACAACTGATGCATCTTGCGGGGTCAGGMRAATTCAAATCAAATGTTATTGGTCACATACACATGGTTAGCAGATGTTGATGCGAGTGTAGCYAAATGCTTGTGCTTCTAGTTCCGACAATTCAGTAATGTCTAACAAGTAATCTAACAAATTCACAACTACCTTCTACACACAAATGTAAAGGAATGAATAAGAATATGTACATATAAATATATGGATGAGCGATGGCCGTGTGTCATAGGCAAGATGCAGTAGATGGTATAGAATACAGTATATACATATGAGATTAATAATGTTTACATATCCTACATTACTTAAGTGGCATTACTTAAAGTGACTAGTGATACCTTTTATTAAGTCCATTTATTAAGTGGCCAGAGATTGAGTCTGTATGTTGGCAGCAGCCTCTCTGTGTTCGTGATGGCTGTTTAACAGTCTGATGGCCTTGAGATAGTAGCTGTTTTTCAGTCTCTCGGTCCTAGCTTTGATGCAACTGTACTGACCTCGCCTTCTGGATGATAGCGGGGTGAACAGGCAGTGGCTCGGGTGTTGTCCTTGATGATCTTTGTGGCCTTCTTGTGACATCGGGTGGTGTAGGTATCCTGGAGGGCAGGTAGTTTTCCCCCGGTGATGCGTTGAGCAGACCTGACCACCCTCTGGCGAGCCTTGCTTTTTTTGTACAATTATATTGACATTGTTGCCCTGCTTTTATAATATCCGGGTTCATTCTCAGATGTGCCAAACCAAATGTACTAGAGCATGACATTGGGGACTGGGCCCAGATCCAACAACATTTCTATCTAGTGAACCCTGAAGAGAGAGAGAAGCTCCGCAGTGAGGTGGGAAGTTACTACGGATATTGCAGGAGTTTCCTCTTGAAATCAGACATGTCCGTGGTCAGGACAACTTGGTTGCTGATTGTCTCAAGGGTGGGCAGTTAAAAAGTGTTGTGTTTTGTGTTTAGCCAGTGCGTTGCCATGGATCACAATTTATTTTGACTGGATGTTTTTCTTTATTGGAGATGAGTTTTGTTTGGACTCGTTCCAAGGGGACGAGAGTTCTAGAAGCTAGTGAGTTTTAGGATTCTATAGAAAGAAAAAGGAGACAAATAATACTATTGTATATTATTATTTAGAAATATGTGTTTTTTCTTGTTTTTAATTGTTGACAGCCAGTAGACACAATGTTTATATTGTAGAAGGTGAAGCGTTGTAGTTGATTATAATGTGAAATGGAAGTTGTTTTCTGTTGGTGGTGAACAAACTTGTCCAACAAAAATAGAGGATATATTTGTTGTCTTAATAAAGGGGAAGGTGTTACAGGCTTTGGTTTTTCCATTTGTGTTTTGAGGTTCGACTTTAGCCCGTAGGAAAGGGGGATACCTAGTCAGTTTACGACTGAATGCATTCAACCGAAATGTGTCTTCGGTGCACTGATTGGTGTCACCTCGTTAGTCAGTATGTGTTACACCTGTGCTGGCTTGTCCATCTCGTTAGTGGGAAGGTGTTTCACTTGAGCTGGTCCAGGTTCTATTTAAGAGTGTCTGGCCCAGTGCTCCAGTTGTCTTGATAGATGTGGAGAGTCAACACCTTTAGTTGCACTACCTATTTGGTTTGCTTCCTGTCTTTAAGTTTGGTGTGGGTTTTTCTTTTGTTTGCCTCTTCTTGGGCAGATTTAGTGGGTGTCTTATGTCCCAGTTGTTGTTACTAGTCAACTTTCAGTGGACACCCTCATAGTGTCTTTCAGAGCCCCTCCTAAAACCACACCTGTTTTGTTGGTTGTTGTTGTTAGTTCTCTCTTTTGTTTGAGGGACATTTTTGGTTTTCTTGCTGGAGAACATAACATAAAACAATGGAGTAAGACAAGATATTTTGGGTTGGATATTGCAGTGAATTGTTAATATTTTCATCGATGAAATTTACTTAGAATGCTCATTAGTCTTCCAGTTTAGTTTTTCAGTTATTCTGTTTTTTTATCTTATGTTTGTCTATTAAATATTTCATGTTTTTTCCTGTGAAGCCATTGCGTGGCATCCATGTCTGAAATGTGCTGTATAAATAAAGCTTGATTTGATTTGAACATATGAACCCAATGACTGACTAACACTCTTGCAAAACCAATGAACAAATATGTGCAAAAGCAACATATCTTGGTCCATCTTAGTATAAATGCAGTATATCTTCAGTATATCTTCCACTATGTCAAAATAGTGCTTGGTATGTAATTTTAGTATCACTTTTTAACCAACCCAGTTAATTTGTTGAAGATGAAAAATGTTGCAATCAACAATACGTCAAAGGATTCAACTACTGAAAACTGAAACAAATGGATCAAACAGATCAATCCCGCTTTTCCAGCCTGCTGAAGGCGTGGTGGAGTGGTAAACACCATTCCCCGGCTCTACCAGGGGCTTGAGGTGGTCTCCCACAGCTCTGCTTATGTCATGTTCTGTGGCCTTGCTGTTCCATTCCTTGACTGCCCCTGCAACACAGAAAGAAACACATTTAGTAATTTTATATAAAACACTCAGGGCCGGTTTCACATTGAATGCTTAAGCTTAGTCCCAGACTAAAATGCTTATTTGAGCTGTCTTAACTCAAAGCGACTTGCACAGACTTATCTTAAAATAGTTGTATATTTAGCCTGTTCTGGACTAAACAAAGCAGATTGCAAGAGGGAGGATTAGAGCTACTGTAAGACTAAATGGAAGCTTAAATGAATCTTTCAGAGGCAGGTTTAACTTCTGCTTCGTGCTGTTTGTGAGGGAGCCTGGACTATTTGGAATGTCTAAATGAAGACCAACATGCATTACAGAGGCCAGACCAGTYCTTGTGGATAGGAGTAATCCATTAAATTACTTTGAGACCGCTTTCATATGTACAAAGAAAATGCATTGGAGATAATATCTTTGCTTGAGCCAAGACTTTCCTCTCTGTCTCACAGAGGAAGGCCTTCACCTAATTCTCTCCAAGTTCTGATCACTTTGAGGAGTACCGTAACAACTGGTTTTCCATCAACTCCTGATGCTGAGGAGTACCGTAACCATAACAACTGGTTTTCCATCAACTCCTGACGCTGAGGAGTACCGTAACCATAACAACTGGTTTTCCATCAACTCCTGATGCTGAGGAGTACGGTAAACATAACTGGTTTACCATCAACTCCTGATGCTGAGGAGTACCAGAACCATAACAACTGGTTTACCATCAACTCCTGATGCTGAGGAGTACCAGAACCATAACAACTGGGTGTCCATCAATGTTCAGGGTGGATGCACTCCTCATTTAGAGTTCTCAAACATTGTTGCCTGTTGGAAAGATGCAACTCAGGACTGAAGGATTTCCCTCAACTCTTCACTGGTCTCAGTTTCAGAGAGGACAACATAGTGGACAACTACTTGGTGACAGTGGATATTAGGGTAAGAAACATGGTCTACTAATAGTTAATTCATAATAATATGGTCAGAGGATATTAGGGTGAGAAACATGGTCTACTAATAGTAACTACATAGTAATATGGTCTACTAATAGTTACTACATAGTAACATGTTTAGAGGATATTAGGGTAAGAAACATGGTCTACTAATAMTTACTACATAGTAACATGGTCTACTAATAGTTACTACATAGTAATATGGTCTACTAATAGTTACTACGTAGTAACATGGTCTACTTATAGTTACTACATAGTAAAATGGTCTACTAATAGTTACTACATACTAACATGGTAAACTAATAGTTACTACATAGTAACATGGTCTACTAATAATTACTACATAGTAATATGGTCAAAGTAACTTTTCATTCACTCCAGACATAAATCCCATAACACATGAGCAGCAAAGATACAACAGAGCTCATATCCACACGAGAGGGATGGTCGAGCSTATGTTTGGAGTATGGAAAAATTGATTCCAGTGTTTTCACAATACACTTGGTGTCAAGCCAAGAAGATGCTGCAAGGTGATCATTGCTACAGCTGTGATGCACAACTACRTGAAGCAGCATGACTGTCCTGATCCTCCCATGATCAGCATCAAGCAGATGTAGCCATGTCTGTCCTGATCCTCCCATGATCAGCATCAAGCAGATGTAGCCATGGCTGTCCTGATCCTCCCATGATCAGCATCAAGCAGATGTACCCATGACTGTCCTGAACCTCCCATGGTCAGCATCAAGCAGATGTTCCCATGGCTGTCCTGATCCTCCCATGATCAGCATCAAGCAGATGTACCCATGGCTGTCCTGATCCTCCCATGATCAGCATCAAGCAGATGACCCATGGCTGTCCTGATCCTCCCATGATCAGCATCAAGCAGATGTACCCATGACTGTCCTGATCCTCCCATGTTCAGCATCAAGCAGATGCCATGCAGACCATGGCTGAGGCAGATGTGCCCGTGACTGAGCAGATGTACCCGTGGCTGAGGCAGATGTGTCCGTGGCTGAGGCAGATGTGTCCGTGGCTGAGGCAGATGTGTCCGTGGCTGAGGCAGGTGTGTCCGTGGCTGAGGCAGGTGTGCCCGTGACTGAGGCAGTGTGCCGTGACTGAGGCAGGTGTGCCCGTGGCTGAGGCAGATGTGTCCGTGGCGGAGCAGATGTGCCCGTGGCGGAGGCGGATGTGCCCATGGCTGAGGGGATGTGCCCATGGCTGAGGGAGTGTGTCCATGACTGAGGCAGATGTGTCCGTGGCGGAGCAGATTGTGCCCGTGGCGGAGGCAGATGTGCCCATGGCTGAGGGGGATGTGCCCATGGCTGAGGGAGATGTGTCCATGACTGAGGCAGATGTGTCCATGGCTGAGGGAGTCAATGACCAACGAGGACTTGCACAAGGAGTTGCTTCACATTGCAGCACTTCAACTAGATGAGATGCATTTACATATGGAATGTGTTCATTATGGCTTATTTTTGCTCTGATAATGTTTGTTCTGTACAAAATTCAAATAGTGTGCAACAAAATTAAATGAGTGACTAAACCAAGGCTGGTTTCATATGTAGAAAATACTCTCTCTCATGAATATCCAAATGACAAAACATTTATATTTTTTATATATCATATTGTTCACCATGYCTGGTAATCACTATTGTCTCATTACTGTCTCTTTGTTGGATCATACCTCTCTCTTCCAACTTCATATCCAATTCAACCTGTAGAATTCTCATTTCATGTTCTTCCTTCAGATATTTCATTTTATGCTCATGAAATTCTCTGGTTAARGTTTCATGCATGGTCATCTTTGTTTTCTGCTGAAAGGTGGTGGCAGCATCTTCTCTCAGGGATGTTATAGCAGATGTGGAGGGAACCAGAATGTTATGAAGAGTGATCAGATGAATTGCAATTAATTGCAAAGTCCCTCTTTGCCATGCAAATGAACTGAATCCCCAAAAAACATTTCCACTGCATTTCAGCCCTGCCACAAAAGGACCAGCTGACATCATGTCAGTGATTCTCTCGTTAACACAGGTGTGAGTGTTGACAAGGACAAGGCTGGAGATCACTCTGTCATGCTGATTGAGTTTGAATAACAGACTGGAAGCTTCAAAAGGAGGGTTGGAATCCCTGTTCCACAGAGTCTATAAAAGGCAGATATCATTTAATAATAGAAGTGATGTCACAAAAATATGAATATGAGAAATCCTGAGAATAATTCAGATATCTCACCTCTAGTTGTTGTTTCTTCCTGTAATCCTGATAATAATACAGATATCGCACCTCTAGTTGTTGTACTCTTCTTGTGGTCACATTTCTATTGCATTCACAGCAGATGTTGATGCGAGTGTAGCAAAATGCTTGTGCTTCTAGTTCCGACAATTCAGTAATGTCTAACAAGTAATCTAACAAATCACAACTACCTTCTACACACAAATGTAAAGGAATGAATAAGAATATGTACATATAAATATTATGGATGAGCGATGGCCGTGTGTCATAGGCAAGATGCAGTAGATGGTATAGAATACAGTATATACATATGAGATTAATAATGTTTACATATCCTACATTACTTAAGTGGCATTACTTAAAGTGACTAGTGATACCTTTTTAAGTCCATTTATTAAGTGGCCAGAGATTGAGTCTGTATGTTGGCAGCAGCCTCTCTGTGTTCGTGATGGCTGTTTAACAGTCTGATGGCCTTGAGATAGTAGCTGTTTTTCAGTCTCTCGGTCCTAGCTTTGATGCAACTGTACTGACCTCGCCTTCTGGATGATAGCGGGTGAACAGGCAGTGGCTCGGGTGTTGTCCTTGATGATCTTTGTGGCCTTCTTGTGACATCGGGTGGTGTAGGTATCCTGGAGGGCAGGTAGTTTTCCCCCGGTGATGCGTTGAGCAGACCTGACCACCCTCTGGCGAGCCTTGCTTTTTTTGTACAATTATATTGACATTGTTGCCCTGCTTTTATAATATCCGGGTTCATTCTCAGATGTGCCAAACCAAATTTACTAGAGCATGACATTGGGGACTGGGCCCAGATCCAACAACATTTCTATCTAGTGAACCTGAAGAGAGAGAGAAGCTCCGCAGTGAGGTGGGAAGTTACTACGGATATTGCAGGAGTTCCTCTTGAAATCAGACATGTCCGTGGTCAGGACAACTTGGTTGCTGATTGTCTCAAGGGTGGGCAGTTAAAAAGTGTTGTGTTTTGTGTTTAGCCAGTGCGTTGCCATGGATCACAATTTATTTTGACTGGATGTTTTTCTTTATTGGAGATGAGTTTTGTTTGGACTCGTTCCAAGGGGACGAGAGTTCTAGAAGCAGTGAGTTTTAGGATTCTATAGAAAGAAAAAGAGAGACAAATAATACTATTGTATATTATTATTTAGAAATATGTGTTTTTTCTTGTTTTTAATTGTTGACAGCCAGTAGACACAATGTTTATATTGTAGAAGGTGAAGCGTTGTAGTTGATTATAATGTGAAATGGAAGTTGTTTTCTGTTGTGGTGAACAAACTTGTCCAACAAAATAGAGGATATATTTGTTGTCTTAATAAAGGGGAAGGTGTTACAGGCTTTGGTTTTTCCATTGTGTTTTGAGGTTCGACTTTAGCCGTAGGAAAGGGGGATACCTAGTCAGTTTACGACTGAATGCATTCAACCGAAATGTGTCTTCGGTGCACTGATTGGTGTCACCTCGTTAGTCAGTATGTGTTACACCTGTGCTGGCTTGTCCATCTCGTTAGTGGAAGGTGTTTCACTTGAGCTGGTCCAGGTTCTATTTAAGAGTGTCTGGCCCAGTGCTCCAGTTGTCTTGATAGATGTGAGAGTCAACACCTTTAGTTGCACTACCTATTTGGTTTGCTTCCTGTCTTTAAGTTTGGTGTGGTTTTTCTTTTGTTTGCCTCTTCTTGGGCAGATTTAGTGGGTCTTATGCCCAGTTGTTGTTACTAGTCAACTTTCAGTGGACACCCTCATAGTGTCTTTCAGAGCCCCTCCTAAAACCACACCTGTTTTGTTGGTTGTTGTTGTTAGTCTCTCTTTTGTTTGAGGGACATTTTTGGTTTTCTTGCTGGAGAACATAACATAAAACAATGGAGTAAGACAAGATATTTTGGGTTGGATATTGCAGTGAATTGTTAATATTTTCATCGATGAAATTTACTTAGAATGCTCATTAGTCTTCCAGTTTAGTTTTTCAGTTATTCTGTTTTTTTATCTTATGTTTGTCTATTAAATATTTCATGTTTTTTCCTGTGAAGCCATTGCGTGGCATCCATGTCTGAAATGTGCTGTTAAAATAAAGCTTGATTTGATTTGAACATATGAACCCAATGACTGACTAACACTCTTGCAAAACCAATGAACAATATGTGCAAAAGCAACATATCTTGGTCCATCTAGTATAAATGCAGTATATTCTCAGTATATCTTCCACTATGTCAAAATAGTGCTGGTATGTAATTTTAGTATCACTTTTTAACCAACCCAGTTAATTTGTTGAAGATGAAAAATGTTGCAATCAACAATACGTCAAAGGATTCAACTACTGAAAACTGAACAAAATGGATCAAACAGATCAATCCCGCTTTTCCAGCCTGCTGAAGGCGTGGTGGAGTGGTAAACACCACCCCCGGCTCTACCAGGGGCTTGAGGTGGTCTCCCACAGCTCTGCTTATGTCATGTTCTGTGGCCTTGCTGTTCCATTCCTTGACTGCCCCTGCAACACAGAAAGAAACACATTAGTAATTTTATATAAAACACTCAGGGCCGGTTTCACATTGATGCTTAAGCTTACGCCAGACTAAAATGCTTATTTGAGCTGTCTTAACTCAAAGCGACTTGCACAGACTTATCTTAAAATAGTTGTATATTTAGCCTGTTCTGGACTAAACAAAGCAGATTGCAAGAGGGAGGATTAGAGCTACTGTAAGACTAAATGGAAGCTTAAATGAATCTTTCAGAGGCAGGTTTAACTTCTGCTTCGTGCTGTTTGTGAGGGAGCCTGGACTATTTGGAATGTCTAAATGAAGACCAACATGCATTACAGAGGCCAGACCAGTGCTTGTGGATAGGAGTAATCCATTAAATTACTTTGAGACCGCTTTCATATGTACAAAGAAAATGCATTGGAGATAATATCTTGCTTGAGCCAAGACTTTCCTCTCTGTCTCACAGAGGAGGCCTTCACCTAATTCTCTCCAAGTTCTGATCACTTTGAGGAGTACCGTAACAACTGGTTTTCCATCAACTCCTGATGCTGAGGAGTACCGTAACCATAACAACTGGTTTCCATCAACTCCTGACGCTGAGAGTACCGTAACCATAACAACTGGTTTTCCATCAACTCCTGATGCTGAGGAGTACGGTAAACATAACTGGTTTACCATCAACTCCTGATGCTGAGGAGTACCAGAACCATAACAACTGGTTTACCATCAACTCCTGATGCTGAGGAGTACCAGAACCATAACAACTGGGTGTTCCATCAATGTTCAGGGTGGATGCACTCCTCATTTAGAGTTCTCAAACATTGTTGCCTGTTGGAAAGATGCAACTCAGGACTGAAGGATTTCCCTCAACTCTTCACTGGTCTCAGTTTCAGAGAGGACAACATAGTGGACAACTACTTGGTGACAGTGGATATTAGGGTAAGAAACATGGTCTACTAATAGTTAATTCATAATAATATGGTCAGAGGATATTAGGGTGAAGAACATGTCTACTAATAGTAACTACATAGTAATATGGTCTACTAATAGTTACTACATAGTAACATGTTTAGAGGATATTAGGGTAAGAAACATGGTCTACTAATAGTTACTACATAGTAACATGGTCTACTAATAGTTACTACATAGTAATATGGTCTACTAATAGTTACTACGTAGTAACATGGTCTACTTATAGTTACTACATAGTAAAATGGTCTACTAATAGTTACTACATACTAACATGGTAAACTAATAGTTACTACATAGTAACATGGTCTACTAATAATTATACATAGTAATATGGTCAAAGTAACTTTCATTCACTCCAGACATAAATCCCATAACACATGAGCAGCAAAGAACAACAGAGCTCATATCCACACGAGAGGTGAGTCGAGCGTATGTTTGGAGTATGGAAAAATTGATTCCAGTGTTTTCACAATACACTTGGTGTCAAGCCAAGAAGATGCTGCAAGGTGATCATTGCTACAGCTGTGATGCACAACTACTTGAAGCAGATGACTGTCCTGATCCTCCCATGATCAGCATCAAGCAGATGTGCCATGTCTGTCCTGATCCTCCCATGATCAGCATCAAGCAGATGTAGCCATGGCTGCCTGATCCTCCCATGATCAGCATCAACAGATGTACCCATGACTGTCCTGAACCTCCCATGGTCAGCATCAAGCAGATGTTCCCATGGCTGTCCTGATCCTCCCATGATCAGCATCAAGCAGATGTACCCATGGCTGTCCTGATCCTCCCATGATCAGCATCAAGCAGATGTACCCATGTCTGTCCTGATCCTCCCATGATCAGCATCAAGCAGATGTACCCATGGCTGTCCTGATCCTCCCATGATCAGCATCAAGCAGATGTACCCATGACTGTCCTGATCCTCCCATGTTCAGCATCAAGCAGATGCCATGCAGACCATGGCTGAGGCAGATGTGCCCGTGACTGAGCAGATGTACCCGTGGCTGAGGCAGATGTGTCCGTGGCTGAGGCAGATGTGTCCGTGGCTGAGGCAGATGTGTCCGTGGCTGAGGCAGGTGTGTCCGTGGCTGAGGCAGGTGTGCCCGTGACTGAGGCAGTGTCCGTGACTGAGGCAGGTGTGCCCGTGGCTGAGGCAGATGTGTCCGTGGCGGACAGATGTGCCCGTGGCGGAGGCGGATGTGCCCATGGCTGAGGGGGATGTGCCCATGGCTGAGGGAGATGTGTCCATGACTGAGGCAGATGTGTCCGTGGCGGAGCAGATGTGCCCGTGGCGGAGGCAGATGTGCCCATGGCTGAGGGGGATGTGCCCATGCTGAGGGAGATGTGTCCATGACTGAGGCAGATGTGTCCATGGCTGAGGGAGTCAATGACCAACGAGGATTGCACAAGGAGTTGCTTCACATTGCAGCACTTCAACTAGATGAGATGCATTTACATATGGAATGTGTTCATTATGGCTTATTTTTGCTCTGATAATGTTTGTTCTGTACAAAATTCAAATAGTGTGCAACAAAATTAAATGAGTGACTAAACCAAGGCTGGTTTCATATGTAGAAAATACTCTCTCTCATGAATATCCAAATGACAAAACATTTATTTTTTTATATATCATATTGTTCACCATGGCTGGTAATCACTATTGTCTCATTACTGTCTCTTTGTTGGATCATACCTCTCTCTTCCAACTTCATATCCAATTCAACCTGTAGAATTCTCATTTCATGTCTTCCTTCAGATATTTCATTTTATGCTCATGAAATTCTCTGGTTAATGTTTCATGCATGGTCATCTTTGTTTTCTGCTGAAAGGTGGTGGCAGCATCTCTCTCAGGGATGTTATAGCAGATGTGGAGGGAACCAGAATGTTATGAAGAGTGATCAGATGAATTGCAATTAATTGCAAAGTCCCTCTTTGCCATGCAAATGAACTGAATCCCCAAAAAACATTTCCACTGCATTTCAGCCCTGCACAAAAGGACCAGCTGACATCATGTCAGTGATTCTCTCGTTAACACAGGTGTGAGTGTTGACAAGGACAAGGCTGGAGATCACTCTGTCATGCTGATTGAGTTTGAATAACAGACTGGAAGCTTCAAAAGGAGGGTTGGAATCCCTGTTCCACAGAGTCTATAAAGCAGATATCATTTAATAATAGAAGTGATGTCACAAAAATATGAATATGAGAAATCCTGAGAATAATTCAGATATCTCACCTCTAGTTGTTGTTCTTCCTGTAATCCTGATAATAATACAGATATCGCACCTCTAGTTGTTGTACTCTTCTTGTGGTCACATTTCTATTGCATTCACAGCAAATTGCAGCCCAACCCGCTTGTTCTACTGCTCAGTAGCAGCAGTGTGGTTTACCTTCAATAACTGGATGGTTTGACATTTGTTTGGAGCGTTTTTTCATACAGACTAAAGTTTTTTTTAACAAATTATTTTAGCTTCTGTCATTGTTTCGTCTCAAGATTCACACCAGTATTGGTGTTTTCTATTCTGGGTTTTAATGAGCACCATTAGACCAACAGCATGTGTTCATACTGAACCTAATCAGGATTAACCCAGGTGTTCATACTGAACCTAATCAGGATTAACCCAGGTGTTCATACTGACCTAATCATAATTAACCCAGATGTTCATACGGAACCTAATCAGGATTAACCCAGGTGTTATCATTGAGGCTTACTTACCTGACTCCAAGACTCCAGTCTCCGACTAACTAAGCCAAATTTAAGCCACGTTCAGGAAAGCTACTTAAATGTCCTAGTTTAATCTAAGCCCTGCAGGGTCTGAATCAAACCTAATGTCCAATGGGATTGATCTGTTTAATCCAATTGTTTGTTTCAGTTTTCGAATCCTTTAACGAATTGTTGATTTCAGAACTTTTCAGTTTCAACAAATGCACTGGGTTGGTTGTAAAGTGATACTAAACTTACATACCAGGCACTATTTTGACATAGTGGTAGATATACTGAATTTATACTGTTCTTCATACTAAGATGGACCAAGATATGTGCTCATTGGTTTTGCAAGAGGGCGGCAGGTAGCCTAGTGGTTAGAGCTGACAAGGTAAAAATATGTTGTTCTGCCCTGAACAAGGCAGTTAACCCACTGTTCCCTGGTAGGCAATCATGTAAATAAGAATTTGTTATTAACTGACTTGCTAGTTAAATAAAGGTTAAATAAAATAGAGGTTACTTTGTTCTGCAATATGTTCAAATCAAGATTTATTTATACAGCACATTTCAGACATGGATGCAACACAATGCTTCACAGGAAAAAACAAATGAAAATAAACAGAAATATTTAGTACACAACAAACAGAGGATAAAAAACAGAAGATTAACAACTGAAAGACTAATGAGCATCCTAAGGAAAATCCATTGATTAAAATATTAACATTTGATGCAATATTCAACCATAACGAGATGGACAAGCCAGCACAGGTGTAACACATACTGATTAACGAGGTGACACTAATCAGTGAGCCCTATGTGCTAGCGAGCTATACGTGCTAACGAGCTATACGTGCTATATACAGAAATACCAAAGCCTGTAACACCTCCCCCTTAATTAAGACAACAAATATATCCTATATTTCTGTTGGACAAGTTTGCTCACCACCAACCGAAAACAACTTCATTTCCCAATAATCAACTACAATATAAACATGGTGTCTATGGCTGTCAACAATTAAAAAGAAGAAAAAAAACATTTCTAAATAATAATATACAATCGTATCTTTTCTCCTTTTTCTTTCTATAGAATCC
>NC_036839.1:3063539-3064986 GCF_002910315.2 Salvelinus sp. IW2-2015
TAAAACTCACTAGCTTCTAGAACTCTCGTCCCCTTGAAACGAGCCCAAACAAAACTCGCCTACAATACGGAAAAACATGCAGTCAAAATAAATTGTGATCAATGGCAACGCACTGGCTAAACCCAAAACTTGTTGACTGCCCTCCCTTGAGACAATCAYCAACCAACTCTTGCAATATCCGTAGTAACTTTCCACCTCACTGCGGAGCTTCTCTCTTTTCTGGGTTCACTCGATAGGCATGTTGTTGGATCGGGGCCCAGTCCCCAATGTCATGCATTTGGGATGGCACATCTGAGAATGAACTCTGATATTTTAAAAGCAGGGCAACAATGTCAATATAATTGTACCCAAAACTGGTCAGTTGGTGGCATGAATAACTATGATTACTAAATGTTACATAATTGTAAATATGAAATATCAAAACCAAATGTACACCCCTTTGTTAATATGTAGTGGCAATAATTAACTTAATGGTGAGGCATGGAATAATAAAACATGTATCGTTTGTCAGGCTGAATGTTTGAAATATGAGGTGATTTGAGTCATGCTTCTTCAGTAGTGGAATAAAGACAATTAGCACTTGAATGTTGTCAAGATATACTGGAGTGATGTAGGATTGTTAATAAAATAGATTATAGACCAATTTTATTATACTGTGTCCATGTGTATAGGCTGCAAGTACGTTGAAATTAAGTTGTTTTCAAGTCATTGAAAAAACGACCCGAAAAGACTAAAACCGAAAGTGTATTGGACGTCGGGCATAGTCTTATTTTCAAAGTCTTTTGAATGACATTCTGCTAAATGGGAATAGCGCAATGTCAAAACACAGTTTTAATGTGTCAAAATCAATAACCAATATGCAGAAACAGTTTGTATTGAAAACATAAACATTTTGAAGTGTTGCATTTTGATTCAAGTGGGTCACCAATGTGATACGTGTAACCCAACTCTTTTTTTGTTAGCCACTTTTTGTTAAATCACATAAATAATACTCTTTCAATTCAGAGCCGTGATTTTTCCCCTGAGGCTAATTTCCATATCACACTGAAATCAATAGAACAGGGGGGCAAACATTTAGGGTTCTACATTGTGACATTATTAAAATACTCCTACTACTATGTTAAAGCATTCTACATTGTGACATTAATTCATTGATATCATGAAACAACTCCATGTATGTATTTTCAGATGTTTGATCAGAGGTATTTTATCAAGGTCACACACTGATCAAAGCTGAGGTTTCTCTCCTGTGTGTGTTATATGGTGTGTAGTCCGCTTGCTAGACTTACAAAACTCTTCCCACATTGAGCACAGCTAAAAGGTTTCTCTCCTGTGTGTGTTCTCTGATGTGCTTTTAAATGTCCTGAAGAAACAATACTCTTCCCACAGTCAGAGCAGCGGTGGGATTTCTTCCCTGTGGGTCTCTGCTGGTGTTTCTTGAGGTGAT
>NC_036839.1:3065199-3073901 GCF_002910315.2 Salvelinus sp. IW2-2015
AACACTATATGTGTACACCACACTCCGTCTGTCAGAGCTGACTCGGACCAAATCTAGCATAAAACGAGCCGTGTTATACCACTGGTCTGACAAGTGTTACATTAAATATGGTGAGCGCCTTACAGTCTATTCGTTAGGTGAAGTTATGGGTCTACAGTAGGTCCTATGCTGCTGTCCTAAGCGCTGGAAAGCTTAATCGGGCAACATTTTGCCTCCAAACACTTAGTGTCACAAAACCCTCTCGATTGTCAGCCCTGATGCCGATATATAATTAAGCAAGACATCAGAGCGTTCTTACTGGTTGAATGAATGCTCTGTTTTAAAATCACACAAGCGATTTGATTTGATGAGTGCAATTGACCCACAAACCACCGCTTGATTTTAAGGCCAGCAACCTTCAAGACGGAGCTTAAAATGCTATAATCAAAGCATAGTGTAAATGTACTCTATAGCAACGCTGGAAATGGAGGTTACTCACCTCGAGTTCCTCAGCTTTGTTTGACAAATTTGCCCATAACTTCACCTAACAGCAGCATAGACCTACTGTAGGACCCATAACTTCACCTAACAATAACATAGACCTACCAATAACTTCACCTAACAACAACATAGACCTAGGACTATAAATCATTTAATATTTCAGGTGAAACATGGAAACTAAAATGTCTTTGTCATGACATTTCATAACCCGATCACCAGATAATTTTGTCAATAATCCCACTAGGCTACTCTATAATGTGTTGTCATTGTAAATGTCCTGAATAAAGGAAAATAGCTCTGTATGTTGTACAATAGCCTATCCATCAAGGAAACATTCTCTACACATTATGAGCTAAGTATCTCTGTGTGCAAACAGACTAACGAGACCCTACTGTAAATCAAGCAGACAATAACACACTATAAACATCAATTTGTTAGGAATGTTGGATCCAACGTGGAGCACGGCATAACTGTCTTTACCAGAGTAATGAATGAAGAAGCACTTTGGTTGTTGTTGCATGTCGTGATGTTGTTTGTCATGTGACTGGCATTCAGAAAATGATTTCCTGGATCAGCTGATGATAGTTGAACATGTGACTGTAACTACAGTATTAAGAAATATGTGTAATTATTGAAGAAAGACGTAAATGACAGTATCCATTTGGGTGTTGTCAATAAAGTTAAGGTGACTCTCGTGTTAGAACCATTGGATTTAGCAAACTCTGAAATTATTTAGGATTTCTGTGCCCATAAACTGTTTTCCCAGCGTAACATAAGGAGACACTAAATGTTACGTAGTTAGAGAGCATTTCAGAGATCTGAATACAAAAAACTGTCAAGCAAGATCCAGTATTTAAGTTGAAGTTCATCATATGACAAGCTTAACYTTATGACTATAACTAATGTTCCCTGAAGGAGGGAAACTAGGTACAACATACCATTAAATCCACGCCTTGTTGGAAACCCCGCCTTCCACAGGTGATGAGCCTGAGGCTCGGATTTATTCCTTTAATTTAATACCGCTCTTCACCGACCCAGGAAAGGGCGGGTTCAAACAGGTGTTGTACCTCATTTCCCTCCTTCAGGGAAGAGTAATTATAGTCAAAGTTACATTTGGGGATGTCTGATAGTATTTCTGATTGTCTTAATGCACCCCCACTAATGAGTTGGAGCTTCTCAAAGCATTTTTCTTCTTCACCTCAAACAGCAAGTAAACAAAGTCTAATCAAAATCAATTGCGAATGACAATAGTTCCTCAAAGTATTTTCGTAAAATACTTCCAGCTCTCGCCCTTTCGATAACCACTCAGCATAAAAGGGAAAAATGTAATGCTCTGATCCAGTGGAAATGTCATAAAATACCTGACTACTTCTTCTCCTTTACACAAATAGCCGACAGCTGTGTCTGTCCCAAACTCACTGGCCGGGAAACTCTGAGGGCCCAGAATATTTTATACAATGTTGCAAGCTTGCTATCACGAGTTTCGGGCCAACCCAGTTGATAGTTGATACAATGTATAAAGTTCGTTGAAGACACGTCATGTGCAGCCAATGTGATTTATAGGATATTTATTTTTATCATGATATTTTCTACCTGCAGGCTGCAATGTTTTTATTTGTTGGCTTTATGTTGGCTATTTTTACATAGTTGGCAATGGCAATAAAAGTTACTTTTAGATTTGTATATTTTTCATTTAGATTTAGATAGAATGTAGATTAATCACAGACAATGATTTTGAGATACTATTATAAATTAAATGAATCTGTTKAAAAAAAAATGAGCATATGAAAATCATAACTTGCACTCAGATTGGTAGAAATGGTAAGATAAATTGGCACTCCGCTGGTGTAGTCAATTACTGAAAACTTCAGGAGCATAACGGCAGAATTTACGAAGTCCAGCAGCAGCGGGAGGAGGAGGGAAGAGTTTTTCTCCTTCTGGTTAGGTTATATTGATGACTGGCTCCCTTGAGTAATTTGTGTATCTGTAATTATTTAAACAAACAGCGTGCTTAAAGCATCAGACAAGTTACGCACATATAGTTGAATTTATTAAAACATGGGGTGATTGGTAGAAAGAACAGATGACTCTGGTTGACCAAATTTATTTTAGTTGGGGACAGCACTAGAACATGATTTTGGGGCTCCAGAGTGGCGCAGCAATCTAAGACGCTGCATCTCAGTGCTTGAGGCGTCACTAGACACCCTGGTTCAAATCTAGGCTGTATAACAACCGGCCTTGATTGGGAGTCCCATAGGGCGGCGCACAATTGGCCCAGCATCGTCCGGGGTAGGCAGTCCTTGTAAATAAGAATTTGTTCTTAACTGACTTGCCTTGTTAAATAAAGCTTACATTTAAAACAATAAAAAATATTGTTTTATGATAAACCATTTTCTACAAATCTGTCAAGGGACCAACTTTGAGAAGGTTTTAAAACAAAGGTTTCAAACCAATTCATGAAGGTATGTTTCGCCTTTAATGTATTGGCATGAAAAAATAAATGGCTGAATATTTTACAATGACTTATCAACAGCTGTAACAATTTCACCTCCACAGGAAATCTACACTGGCAATTCTAGAATATACTATATAGCCTAGAAACCTGGTTAAACTATCATTATGACATCATGGATGGATTATAGAATATACTATATAGCATGAAACCTGGTTAAACTATCATTATGACATCATGGATGAATTCTAGAATATACTATATAGCCTAGAAACCCGGTTAAACTATCATTATGACATCATGGATGAATTCTAGAATATACTATATAGCCTAGAAACCTGGTTAAACTATCATTATGACATCATGGATGGCCAGTCCTTGTATTCATAGTGTAGTGAATTCAGGGGGTAGCCCTGAGCTGGACTCAAACCTGGGTCCAACACCTTATAACTGTTACGCCAAGATGTCTGAACTTCTTGACAAGGTTGCTAGGTGTTGGGTAACGGTTGCTACAATAGCTTTCTCTATGAACTTCAGTGGTTACACTTCTCCTTTCCTCAGCTGTTGACCAAACCAAGCCTCTGGGCAGCCATTTTGTTGCTGTTTAAAAACCCACACAACCAACCAATCTGCAGTTCAAACAATAACAAATCTGTCATTCCACCACTGTTTTGGTAATAAGATGATGATGGGGTTGGAGAAAAGTAACTACTTTCAAAATTCATAGACAGACCTATGGAAGCAAGGACTGACCATTCATGATATCAACATTATAGTTATAACCATGTTGAGGCTATACAGTGTTGATTTACATTGTTTCTAAACATTGGAGTAAAAAAAGCTTATTTGGGGTTCTGATGGGGTACAACAGTTGAACTAAGCTCATGAGGCATGTGTTATATTCTTCAAGAATCAATGGCTATAAATAAATAATTTAAAAGTCACAATATGGATGTAGCAATAGCAGATTTCTGCTTTAACACCAAACATCAGCTCAACAACTGCAGAGTTTGTGCCTCTGTATTTAAGACAGTACTTACTAGTGTTAATCAGGGAACGGTTTCTCAAAACCATCTTACGGCTAAGTTCACCGTTAGAACCATTGGATGCCTTAAGATGCGTTTGGGAAACCAGGCCCAGATATCCAGTTTCCTCCTCTTCTTCCTCCTCCTTTTTCCGATGTAACAGTCATCCTCCCCTCCTCCTCTTTCACTCCAATAAACTGCACCCCCCTCTCCTTTTACTGTAACATCCTCCTCCTCTTCAACTCTGAACGCGTCTTTTTCTTCTTTCACAGTAACGGCCTCACGCTCTACTTCTTGTTTTACTGTGATATCCTCCTCTTTCTCCGTCCAGCAGAACACATCTTTTTAGCAGGAGGTGAGTAGCTTAGTGACCTAATGGTCGGATGTTAGCTAGCTAGGCWAATGCTAACTTAACCAGACCGCTAGCTGAATAGTAACAACAACACCGTAAATATGAAAWTAAATCGGATAACTAACTAGACGACAGAAGTGGGATTAAAACACAGTGGCTAATATACACTAAAGCGTCTAAAGAGCTATATTGGTTCGGCTATTTTCGCTAGCAAGCTACCGAGGTATCTGACTAACTGTTGCTGCTGTTGAAAGAAGCGTTCCGTCCACTAGATTATACGTCACACTATCAGTATTACCTTAAATTCCGGAAACATCTTACAGCACCGGCACTAGGACCGGGGGAGGTTGCTGCCGCACTAGTGACTGTTAGACTTTCTTCAGCAAAGATGGCGGACAGAAATACTAGGAGAGWGGGGTACCCCTACACAGAACTGAACCGGATCAAAGATGGCGGACAGAAATACTAGGAGAGAGGCGTACCCCTACACAGAACTGAACCGGATCAAAGATGGTGGACAGAAATACTAGGAGAGAGGGGTACCCCTACACAGAACTGAACTGGATCAAAGATGGCGAACAGAAATACTAGGATGGAAGCAAAATGTAAGGGATTATAACGTCATAACGAATCATGCAAAAAACATGTACAGTTGACAGGAATGTTAGTTAATGTAGAGACAAACGATTATGCTTTTTTTATCATAAAGTTAATTTATGAAAATTGCGATTTAGCAAGCTAGCCCACTAGCTGACATTAGCCAGCTAGCTGGCTAGCTTTATGGGTGTTGTGACATGAGTATGAAATTGTCCTTCTTGTTGTTTTNTTAGCAAGCTAGCCCACTAGCTGACATTAGCCAGCTAGCTGGCTAGCTTTATGGGTGTTGTGACATGAGTATGAAATTGTCCTTCTTGTTGTTTTTAGGGACTCCTGAAACAACCAGCAAATCAGGCTGTCGTTTTGTGAAACAGTGGATGTATAGAACCTAGCTAGCTGAAGAATTTACTGCAAATTGAATGTACAATTGTGTAAGCTTGCCTTGCTGATATTTACCATGCAGATAGATGAAATAACGTAGCTAGATATGTTCTTGCTTATTGTGCAGTGGATGATTAAAATGCCTGTATGCCTATGGATGTGTAGCTAGCTATCTAGCCGATCTGTGTGTGGACCCAAACGTTTGGTATACATATTAGTTCAGAACCTAGCTATGAACCTCAGCTATCATAGCCAGTTGTATCAACTTCAAAACAGCCTAAATGACATTAATGAAGCCTATGGATTGAGTAGAATATTATATCATGTTGTGCCAAGGATGCAAGTAGTTATTACCATGCATGAGATCCCCACATTGTAGCCTGTACATTTAATATATTCACTGATCATGTACTCTACCTTGGCAAATTAAAGTGCAGTTTAGGTATGAATGTCTTTGAGATTATTTTTGTCATATCCAATACCAGGAGTATCAAATTCCAGTCTTTGAATGATGCTGTGTCTGCATGTATGTATTACAATTATACACTTCAACAGTGTTTACCAATCTTGGTCTTGGGACATGAATGGTTACACATTGTAACTAATAGACTAGAAACAGGATTTAACTAGTTAATTCATATATACAGAAATATAATGTTAAAAAACATTACACTACACTTCCTATGCATCATGTAAATACTCCAACACCGGTTCATCTCAATATCTAATGCCCTTCATCTGCATTGATCTGYTAAACACAGGATAGGTGGAGAATTTCATCACATTACACTTCATTTCAACCAGTAGAGAATGTGAAACGCTTTATTGAAAAGCTCATTATCCAAGTGTTATAAATACAAGTTCAATCTGTACTTCAATGCACATCTGTTGTGCATTATAAAAACAGGAAGAAAGAGGTGGCGGCGGGAGAGGTGTAAAAGACAGAAAGGGAAAGAGGTAAGCACATAGGAGCAGGGAAGGCAGCACATGACTAATGAATCAGAGTGCTACCTAAATATTCTCTCAGTTCATCACAATTACATAATAGTGTCTCTTGTCGGCCCAAAGGTTATCTCAAAAGCAGGTGAGGTGGCGATGATGGGACTGGGGGTTGGCATCCTCTCACATCAAAACATACCTGCAGACGAGAGACAGATGGAGAGAGAGAGCATGTTTAAGCCTTGTGTTTTTATTCTAACATTGTTTGTCATCAATCAGGAGGTGAAATGCAAAACTGACCTTGGATCATTAACTCTGGGACTACTGCATCTATCTGTCACTCCCTGACAATAGAGAGCCCTTGGTTCTCTATGGTGTAGTAGGTCAGGGCGTGACTAGGGGGTGTTCTAGTTCAATATTTRTATGTTGGTGTTTTGTATGGTTCCCAATTAYAGGCAGCTGGTAATCGTTGCCTCTAATTGGGGATCTTATATAGGTAGCCATTTTTCCCACCTGTCTTTGTGGGATATTGTTTTGTGTTTGTGCACCACTACTTTCACGTTTCGGTGTTGATTTACTGTTTTTGTTTTGAAGTTTCACCAAAATAAAGAAGTGGAAGTCTACACACGCTGCGCCTTGGTCCGTCTCTCATAACGATCGTGACACTATCTGTATTTCAATGTAAAYCATCTCTTTAATAATACTTCCTGTTGACCTGACCAAGTGAGCTCTCACATCTGATCATGCTGTGCCCTCGATGTAGCCAGTTCAGATGCAGGAGGGGTTCNATGTAGCCAGTTCAGATGCAGGAGGGGTTCACCGACACAGCTGATATAACCTAGAGGATTTAGGGAGAAGGGGAGAGAGGGATGAAGTGAAGGAGAGACTGTTATTGAGAAAATAAGGTAGTTAAAGCCACAGTGTTCAACAGGAATCTGTGTGTGGCCTCACCTGGTGTCCACACCACACTAAGTGGCTGCAGAGTACTTTATGCTGAAAAACATGAACGGACACACAAGGACAAACAATATAGCGTAGTTATAGAAATAATGAAGTGTCTTACTATTGGAAGGTGGAGGGAGCCACAGTTATACACCTGAGCCTGCTCACTGCACATTCAGATAGATTCATGAGTGTGTGGGTTATAGGGTGTCTAATTGTTCTAAAAAAAAATCAATATGGGTGATTTAAAATAGCCTGTTTTGTTTTTGTACAGACATCACACCCTTACCTAAACAGCACCCTCACCTGAGAAGTAGAAATCAAAGGGAGAGAAATTGTCAATTGAATAACTGCAGTTGACATAGCTAAGTAAATGCAAGAATACTCTTATTGCAATATGAATGGCTCTTAAAAGAGCCTTTGGTTGTGCATAGTGTAGTCTATGGTGTTGCCAGGGAACAGCACCCTCTTTGAAGAAGTAGGAGGTGAAGATCTCCTGCACACGGATTGCCTCTCTTGCTGCGTTGTTGGACCCCATCCTTGAAACATCCTGCAGAGCAGCAGACTTCTCCTCTGGCACYCGGCGGRGAGCTGCAGATCCCCTCCTGGTCCTCGTGTCCATCCTCATGAAGTTACGCAGGACACAGGTAGCCTTCACACACCTGAATTCCTCCAGGAGGCAGTCCCAGATGACCCTGGTCACCCAACCTTGCAGTGCCCTACACGGTAACTGTAGGCAATAATTTTGAAGGAATCTCCAGTTACAAGGTATCTATAGGAATATGGAAGACAATGTAATTATTAGACTGTTACATCACCAGGTCATTGTGGATTACTAAAGTATAATATCCCTGATAACAAATCATGATAACATTGGATTGATAGATTCATGGCCACACATATGTGCATGTGTAGCATGTGACAATAACAGGATCATATCAAGGATGGCATCACAAATGAATACATAAATACCACTTGAAGCTTGATGATGAGTTGATCATTTGAATCAGCTGTGCAGTGCTGGGGAAAAAACAACAATGTGCACCTCTTTGAGTTCCCAGGACTGAGAACCACTGCTCTTCATTGGGACCTCTTCATATGTAGACTGGCTTTCATAGCGCTCTTTATCTGAGGACAGAAAACCTCACAAGAAACAGACTTCATTATAGTCAAATACACAATGCCATCCTGGCAGATCTAAAAGCCTTGCAGCACATTGTGACTTCTGTGCATCCAGACCTAATGCAGCTTGGAGTGATCAGATGACATAAGTCACATTTAGTTGCCAGGTTGTAACTGAGGCTGTAGATGCTCCATATCGATTACTTTGAGTGTTTATATAACTAAATGTGTTTCTGTGTTGCAGGGGCAGTCAAGAAATGGAACGGCAAGGCCACAGAACATGACATAAGCAAGCTGTGGAGACCACCTCAAGCCCCTGGTAGAGCCGGGAATGGTGTTACACTCCACACGGCCTTCAGCAGGCTTAAAAGTGGGTATTTTGATACCTGTTTTCATACTAAGCTGGAGCCAA
>NC_036839.1:3078261-3079481 GCF_002910315.2 Salvelinus sp. IW2-2015
GAGTCTGTTGATTGGTCGGTCATTGGGTTAATTTATTTTGCAATATGTTCAAATCAAATCAAGCTTTATTTATACAGCACATTTCAAACATGGATGCAACACAATGGCTTCATAGGAAAAAACTATGAAAATAAACAGAAATATTTACCATACAACAAACATAAGAGGATGGAAAACATAAGATTAACAACTGAAAGACCAATGAGCATTCTAAGGAAATGCCATTGATTACAATATTAATTGGATGCAACATCCAACCCAAAATATAACCTTGTTTTTTAAGAGGGGCTCTGAAAGACACTATTCACTGAAAGTTGAATAGTAACAACAACTGGGACCTAAAAGACACCCACCAATTCACTTAATGGTGAGGCATGGAATAATAAAACATGTATATTTTGTCAGGCCGAATGTTTGAAATATGAGGTGATTTGAGACATGCTTCTTCAGTAGTGGAATAAAGAAWTTAGCATTTGAATGTGGTCAAGAAATACTGGAGTGACGTAAGATTMTTAATAAAATTGATTATAGACCAATTTATTATACTGCGTCCATGTGTTCTGGCTGCAAGTACACTGAAATTAAGTTGTTTTCAAGTCACTGAAAAAACAACCAGAAAAGACATKACTTTCAACTACAACCYKACATATATTGGACGTCGGGCATTGTCTTATTTTCAATGCCTTTTCAATTACATTTTGCTAGATGGGATAGCCCCAATGTCAAAACACAGTTAATGTGTCCAAATCAATATATCCAGAAACAGTTTGTGATATATTGAAAACTATGTACTATTGACAAACATCTGCCACAATAATCATATCACACTTGTAATTTTTTTATTAAACAAGCTCCTTATAAACTGCACAAACACCAGAAATTTGCTGATATGTTTAACAAGTAGCAATAATCAGCTGATATCGATTAGGGTGGGGTCATTGTATGTGCTGTTTGAAACTAACACAACTAAAAAAACACATGAAAATGGGAGATATCTTTCACCCTCACTGGTTAGTGACAACCTCCACATACAGTTCATTGTACATTTTATATGACATTTGCAATGTAGTTCGCTAAACCAAAGATAACGCATGCACTTATTTGTCATCACTCATCAATATCGATTAACATCAAAATTGTGCCGCAGAGACAGGGGAGACTGAGGCGGGGAAGAAGAAGGGCAACAGGAAGTTTGCACGTCCTCGTTAAACAAACAACCA
>NC_036839.1:3082726-3103815 GCF_002910315.2 Salvelinus sp. IW2-2015
AAAATTGTCATAATCACTGTGTCGTGGGCCAATTTCACCTGTATGAGTGTTTTGATTCTGTGTGAATGCTGTTTGATTCTGGGTGTGAAAGGTCTCATTTCCAGGACTCTGGAGAAATCAAGGACAATATTGATGATAAGGATATGAACCGATTCCAAGTTCTGACCAGTGGGAGGATGAATACTGGTTCCCAGACCGAGGATGGATCCAGCTACTTTGAGACATTATAAATATTAGTTCCCATCTTGTGTTGATGATTTTTATATTAGACTGTTTCTTTGATTAAGATTATAGTTATGATTCTGATGTATATATATACAATATACAATACACATATATATATATATACATTATACAATACATATATTGATGTAGTGTAATATGTTGTGGTTGATTTAGGTTGTATTTGGAAAACAAGAAATATTTCTAATAAAAATACAATTGTGCTTTTTAATGTTTCTAATAAAACTAGAAGTACGATTAAAGGTATAATATTTAGTCATAGGGTGGATATGTTACGGGATTTTTGTGTTTAATGACTAAAATATGTATACATTTGACTTAGAATTATAACTCATAAATGTTGAATGTTATGTGTTCCTTGTTTAGAAAGAATGGGTTTATCTTCAGACAGGCTAGAATGATGTCTCTACCCAGGGAGGTGAAAGACCTTGAGTTGGTTGTAGATAGTTTAACAGGTGGCAGACAGTAATGAGAACTCGAACTGTATTGCCATTGTATCCGAGAGGAGGTTGGACGTTAAAACCTATGACATCATCTTTATTATATAACCTGATGTAAATTGTACTATGATTCAGTACTCTCGAGAATAAACACTATTGATTGATTGATTTTAAGACTGGTATCTGTCCATTTTATGCTGATAATTATCTTACAAATTCTTATTTATGGGCAGAGTGTTTTAATTGAATTGGTTAATAAACAGGAATCAAAATTCCTTTAACAGTTTGTTATTTTATTTAAGTTTTCCCCTAATAATTTTTTCTATAATAGGTATGGAGGTTTCCCCTATCAACCAGTCATAGGTACTGGTGACAAAGCGCCTCGTAACCTGCTGGGAATGGGACAGGCGGAACCCTTCTGTGGTAACAGAC
The DNA here is from genome assembly GCF_002910315.2 of Salvelinus sp. IW2-2015. NCBI lineage: Eukaryota > Metazoa > Chordata > Actinopteri > Salmoniformes > Salmonidae > Salvelinus > Salvelinus sp. IW2-2015. The sequence continues at coordinate 3,083,842 of NC_036839.1, forward strand.
AGGGGCGATTTGAAATCAAATCTAATTCCCAGGAATGGGGTTCATATGAACCACAGAGACTGTGTGTGGGATAATAACGTGAATCCCAATAATGAGACACCTCTGGGGAGGGGTGTCAGCAACATTTAAAATAAAATATATATAGTGTTTTATGACAAATCGTTTTTTACAAATCTGTCAAGACACCAACTTAGACTTTACNCCTGTATTGCTACTGCTGTATCAAAGGAATTATCTCAGTGAGTTTCAGAGATGAACAGTACAGTGCGTTCCAAATTCAATAGGCAGGCAAGTAAACAAAAACGTGTTCAAATAAAAACTATTCCAGAAAATGTCAAAGTGTATATAACGCCCGTCCAAGAGACTGTCGACCAATCGCGTTCACTTTGTCATGCTGTGACACGCAGTCCTAAGCTAATTCTCACGAAATCCCCTTTTAAAGTCAGGGTATGAGTCGAGAAACGTGCCTATTTTCCTTGAAAGTACATAATGTCATGATTGCAAAGCTATACGATATTACAGAGAACAAGTTCATTATCTCACATCTCTGAAAATATTTGTAATGTTGTGCTTCTTGTTCACAGAGGGAAATTCATGCCAATGTTCTTTTCTTTAAGCTGTTAATATGAATCGAAAGGAGTTTCCAATATCCTCAATTCTTAAAGTATTTCTGGTGATAGCAAGTGATAGTGATACACAAGCTAGGTCTATTTGAAACATTMCCATCCCATGGCAGCATTTASCAGCCACCAGATTCAGAAGCTTTAAAACCACATAAAAAATATTTAAAACCCAATTCTATTTTTGCCCAAAGTTAAGATATAAATTATTCAAACTGAACATAATTCATGCTGGTTATTATTTTAGGCAATTTTAGTTTTGGAGTCAAAGATAGTTTTGGAATAGTTTTCAAACAGGTTTGTTATTTTCAGTTTTCTAAATAGTTTTCCCCTAATAATTTTTTCTATAATAGGTATGGAGGTTTCCCCTATCAACCAGTCATAGGTACTGGTGACAAAGCGTGTAACCTGCTGGGAATGGGACAGACGGAACCCTTCTGTGGTAACAGACAGGGGCGATTTGTAATCAAATCAAATTCCCAGGAATGGGGTTCATATGAACCACAGAGACTGTGTGTGGGATAATAACATGGCCGTGTCCAACCCTGCTTGTTCCCTCGACTGCGCTACCAACCACCAATCTCCAACAGGGCCCTTAACCTGTATCACTAGACACCTCATAGTGAGCTACAGGTAGGAATCAGCAATGAATCCCAATAATGAGACACCTCTGGGGAGGGGTGTCAGCAACATTTAAAATAAAATATATATAGTGTTTTATGACAAATCATTTTTTACAAATCTGTCAAGACACCAACTTAGACTTTACAGTGAAATGCTTTACTTACAAGCCCTTAACCAACAGTGCAGTTCAAGAAGAAGAAAAGTTAACCAAGTACACTAAAATAAAAAGTCATAAAAAAAGTAACACAATGAGAATAAAAATAACGAGGCTATATACAGGGGCACCGGTACCGAGTCAGTGTGCGGGGGTACAGGCTAGTTGAGTAATCTGTACATGAAGGTAGGGGCGTAGTGACTATGCATAGGTAACAAACAACCAGCAAGTAGCAGCAGTGCAGAAAAATTATCCTGTCAGAAGTATGGTTCAATGCAAATGTGTAGTGGGTGTAAAGTTTGTTTTAAATTCTCATTCTCAATTCTCATTTTGGACTGTGTACAAAACTGCCAATGGTAGAAAACTCTGCCAGCAGTATACAGTGCATTCGTAAAGTATTCAGACCCCTTCACCTTTTCCACATTTTGTTACGTTACAGCCTTATTCTAAAATGGATTAAATAGAAAAATGTTGAATAATTTTTCCTCCTCATCAATCAGCACACAAAACCCTACAATGACAAACCCAAAACAGGTTTTTAGACATTTTTACAAATGTATTTACTTAAGTATTCAGAACKTTTGCTATGAGACTCAAAATTGAGCTCAGATGCATCCTGATTCCACTAATTATCCTTGAGATYTTTCTACAACTTGGAGTCCACATGTGGTAAATTCAATTGATTGMACATGATTTGGAAAGGCACACACCTCTCTATATAAGGTCCCACAGTTCACAGTGCATGTCAGAGCAAAAACCAAGCCACGAGGTCAAAGGAATTGTCCATAGAGCTCTGAGACTTTTTGTGTCGAGGCACAGGTACCAAAAAGGTACGACAWAATGTRTGCAGCATRGAAGGTCCCCAAGAACACAGTAGCCTCCATCATTCTTAAATGGAAGTCGTTTGGAACCACCAATACTCATCTTAGAGCTGTCCGCCCMGCCAAACTGAGCAATCAGGGGAGAAGGGCCTTGGTCAAAGAGGTGACCAAGAACCCGATGGTCACTCTGACAGAGCTCCAGAGTTCCTCTGTGGAGATGGGAGGACCTTCCAGAAGGACAACCATCTCTGCAGCACTCCACCAATAAGGCCTTTATGGTAGAGAGGCCAGACGGAAGCCACCCCTCAGTAAAGGTACATGGCAGCCCGCTTGGAGTTTGCCATAAGGCACATGAAGGACTCTCAGACCATGAGAAACAAGATTTTCTGTTTTGATTAAACCAAGATTGAACTCTTTGGCCTGAATGCCAAGTGTCATGTCTGGAGGAAAATTGGCACCATCCCTACGGTGAAGCATGYTGGTGGCAACATCATACTGTGGAGATGTTTTTCAGGAGCAGAGCAAATTGTCCACTGATATTGATGTCATTTCTCACCCATTTTGGCTGTATGAAAGTTACTTTCCCCTCAGGCACACACATTTGTTCTTTGTTATTATGAAGGTAATTTGTGTAGAATGTACTTTTCCCCACTCATTCATCCCATCTCTTTACATTGCGTATGCATATTCAGTGGCCTGACTGCGTCCAGACTATGTCAAAGGCCCATCCTGATAGATCTGAACGTAATGCAGCTTGGAGTGATCGGATGACGGAAGTCACATTTAGGTGCCAGGTGTAGAAGCTCCATATCCATTACTTTGAGTGTTTTATAGAATATGACTAAATGTGTTTCTGTGTTGCAGGGGCATTTATCATTTTCAGCAAAGTTACTGGGTTGGTTGAAAAGTGATACTAAATCTACATACCATGCACTATTTTGACACAGTGGAAGATATACTGAATGTTTACTGTTTTTCATACTAAGTTAGGTGTTGCTTTTGCACATATTTGTTAATTGGTTTGCAAGATTTTTGATTGGTCAGTCATTGGGTGAATTTGTTTTACAATATGTTCAAATCAAGCTTTATTTATACAGCACATTTCAGACATCGATGCAACACAATGGCTTCACAGAAAAAAATGAAAAAAAGAGGATAAAAAAACTGAAGATTAACAACTGAAAGACTAATGAGCATTTTAAGGAAATGCAATTGATTCAAATATGAACAATTGGATGAAATATCCAACCCAAAATATAAGCTTGTTTTACTCCATTGTTTGTTGTTATATTCGCCAGCAGGAAAACCAGAAATGTTGCTCAAACAGAGGAGGGAACTAACAAAGAGTTATTGACAACAACCACAACTAAACAGGTTTTAGGAGGGGCTCTGAAAGACACTATGAGGGTGTCCACTGAAAGTTGACTAGTAACAACAACTGGGACCTAAAAGACACCCACTATGAGACCCACTAAATCTGCCCAAGAAGAGGCAAACAAAAGACAGGAAGTGGAGCAACTAAAGGTGCTGACTCTCCACATCTATCAAGACAACTAGAACACTGGGCCAGACACTCTTAAATAGAACCTGGGCCAGCTCAGGTGAAACACCTTCCCACTAACGAGATGGACAAACCAGCACAGGTATGTACTGCGTGCTAACGAGCTATACGTGTGCTAAAGACCAACCTAAAAACATAAATGGAAAAACCTGACTCTAACACCTTCCCCTTTAAGACAACAAATATATCCTATATTTTTGTGGGACACGCTTGCTCACCACCAACAGAAAACAACTTACATTTCACATTATAATCAACTACAATGCTTCACCTTCTACAATATAAACATGGTGTCTACTGGCTGTCAACAATTAAAAACAGGAAAAAACACTTCTAAATAATAATATACAATCGTATCTTTTCTCCTTTTTCTTTCTATAGAATCCTAAAACTCACTAGCTTCAAGAACTCTCGTCTTCCTAAAACTCACTAGCTTCTAGAACCCTCATCTTCCTAAAACTCACTAGCTTCTAGAATTAGCTCCTTAATATCCGTAGTAACTTTCCACCTCACTGCGGAGCTTCTCTCTTTTCAGGGTTCACTCAATAGGCATGTTGTTGGATCGGGACCCAGTCCACAATGTCATGCTCTAGTACATTTGGGTTGGCATATCTGAGAATGAACCCTGATATTTTAAAAGCAGGGCAACAATGTCAATATAATTGTACCAAAAATTGTCAGTTGGTTGCATGAATAATTATGATTACTAAATGTTAAATGAATTGTAAATATGAAATATGAAAACCAAATGTACACTCCTTTGTTAATATGTATTGGCAATAATTAACTTAATGGTGAGGCCTGGAATAATAAAAAAAATTTTTTTTGTCAGGCTGGATGTTTGAAATATGAGGTGATTTGAGTCATGCTTCTTCAGTAGTAGAATAAAGACAATTAGCATTTGAATGTTGTCAATAAATACTGGAGTGATGTAAGATTGTTAGTCAAAATGATTATAGACCAATTCATTATATTGCGTCCATGTGTATAAGCTGCAAGTACGTTGAAATTAAGTTGTTTTCAAGTCATTGAAAAAAACGACCGAAAATACATATTTTTTTACTTTCAATTAAAACCGAATGTAAATTGGACATCGGGCATCTTCTTCTTTTCAACGTCTTTTCAATTACATTTTCCTAGGTGGGATATTTTATTGATATCATGAAACATTTCCTTCATGTATGTAATTTTATGTTTGATAAGATGTCTTTTCTCAGAGTATCTCTTGTTACATTTATCACAGTTACAAAATTTCTCCCGTGTGTGTTCTCTGGTGTATAGTCAGATAGCCAGATGTACTAAAACTCTTCCCACATTGACCACAGCTATAAGGTTTCTCTCCTGTGTGTGTTCTCTGGTGCACTGTCAGATGGCCAGATTGAACAAAACTCTTCCCACATTGACCACAGCTATAAGGTTTCTCTCCTGTGTGTGTTCTCTGGTGCACTGTCAGATCGCTAGATTGACCAAAACTCTTCCCACATTGACCACAGCTAAAAGGTTTCTCTCCTGTGTGTGTTCGTTGGTGTACAATTAGATGGCTAGATGTACCAAAACTCTTCCCACATTGATCACAGCTAAAAGGTTTCTCTCCTGTGTGTGTTCTCTGGTGTACAATTAGATGGCTAGATGTAGTACAACTTTTCCCACATTGATAACAGCTATARGGTTTCTCTCCTGTGTGTATTCTCTGGTGCACTATCAGGCTTTCTGTTTGAGTAAAACTCTTTCCACATTGACTACAGCTATAAGGTTTCTCTCCTGTGTGTATTCTCCGGTGCACTATCAAGGAGTTTGAGACAGTAAATTTCTTCCCACATTGATCACAGCTAAAAGGTTTCTCTCCTGTGTGTGTTCTCTGGTGTACAATTAGATGGCTAGATGTAGTATAACTTTTCCCACATTGATAACAGCTATATAGTTTCTCTCCTGTGTGTGTTCTCTGGTGTGATTTCAGGCTGCTTGACTCAGTAAATCTCTTCCCACATTGATCACAGCCAAAATATTTCTCTCCAGTGTGAATTATTTGATGTATTTTAAGGTCCCCTGAAGAGTTGAATCTCTTCCCACAGTCAGAGCAGCAATGAGATTTCTTTCCTGTGGGTCTCTGCTGGTGTTTCTTGAGGCGTTCTGATCTGGAGAGACTCTTCTCTGCCTCGTCAGCTTCATGATGTTGTTGAGACTCCCCAGAGGATCCACGATAGTCACATCTCTCTCCTGTGTGAACAACAAAGTTAAACAGATGGTTAAAGGCCTACAAACAACAAAAATCCACTGTTTATTTGAAGTAAAAGGTGATGCCCAGAGCATACCCATGAAGTTGTACAACAATTGACGTCTGTTAAATTATTAAGACAGTCAAGTTAGCAACATGTCATTTTGTCTTGTTTACACATTAGAGGTAACTAGAAATAAGTTAGTAACGTTTTTGAAATCCTAAGCAGTGTGCCAGATGACTTTTGGTCTCCAATATTGGCCCCTTTCTGTGTTTGCTAAAATTGCGGCACGAGGCCGATGCGCACACAATTTGATTGCAGAAACGCCTCCCTGCTAATGAGGAAACCGCTAGTTATGGATGTAGTATATCTGCCTGGAGCAAAAATGGTAAGCGAAGATTTTAGTTTTCACAATGTATTCTGAAAATTACAGCTCACTATCAGCGCAAGATCAGGAGTGCTACTCAAGGAAACGTACATTAAGTTTGTGTGTCTATTCACTAATTCACCACCGTGGTGGAAAACTCAGGGGAGTTCTCATAGGCTGACAGCAAAAATAGTCTCCATTTACAGGTTGAATATGAGTACATTTCACATATCTTTTGGATTACATTTGTAATGCTCGTTTGAATGTCCTGCTGAATATAATGTTTGTGTTAATGTTGCAAATCAACTGCTTCGTACTTAAAAAAACACTTAAAATGCTATTTGGCTAGCTTTACTATCAGCCTGACAATGAGTGTTTGTCCACTAAGTGTTTGCCAAATCGGACCCATAACTTCACCTAACAACACAGACCTACTGTAGGACCCATAACTTCAACTAACAATAACATAGACCTACTACCAGGTGGCGTGGCGAGAATCTGTCTCCGCACCACGTGCTCTCACCCRTGGTGTCCCCCAGGGCTCTGTTCTAGGCCCTCTCCTATTCTCGCTATAGACCAAGTCACTTGGCTCTGTCATATCCTCACATGGTCTCTCCTATCATTGCTATGCAGACGACACACAATTAATCTTCTCCTTTCCCCCTTCTGATAACCAGGTGGCGAATCGCATCTCTGCATGTCTGGCAGACATATCAGTGTGGATGACGGATCACCACCTCAAGCTGAACCTCGGCAAGACGGAGCTGCTCTTCCTCCCGGGGAAGGACTGCCCGTTCCATGATCTCGCCATCACGGTTGACAAATCCATTGTGTACTCCTCCCAGAGTGCTAAGAACCTTGGCGTGATCCTGGACAACACGCTGTCGTTCTCAACTAACATCAAGGCGGTGACCCGTTCCTGTAGGTTCATGCTCTACAACATTCGCAGAGTACGACCCTGCCTCACACAGGAAGCGGCGCAGGTCCTAATCCAGGCACTTGTCATCTCCCGTCTGGACTACTGCAACTCGCTGCTGGCTGGGCTCCCTGCCTGTGCCATTAAACCCCTACAACTCATCCAGAACGCCGCAGCCCGTCTGGTGTTCAACCTTCCCAAGTTCTCTCACGTCACCCCGCTCCTCCGCTCTCTCCACTGGCTTCCAGTTGAAGCTCGCAGCCGCTACAAGACCATGGTGCTTGCCTACGGAGCTGTGAGGGGAACGGCACCTCCGTACCTTCAGGCTCTGATCAGGCCCATACACCAAAACAAGGCACTGCGTTCATCCACCTCTGGCCTGCTCGCCTCCCTACCTCTGAGGAAGTACAGCTCCCCCTCAGCCCAGTCAAAACTGTTCGATGCTCTGCACCCCAATGGTGGAACAAACTCCCCCACGACGCCAGGTCAGCGGAGTCAATCACCACCTTCCGGAAACACCTGAAACACCACCTCTTTAAGGAATACCTAGGATAGGATAAAGTAATCCTTCTAACCCCCCCCCCCCCCCCCCTTAAAAGAGTTAGATGCACTATTGTAAAGTGGTTGTTCCACTGGATATCATAAGGTGAATGCACCAACTTGTAAGTCGCTCTGGATAAGAGCGTCTGCTAAATGACTTAAATGTAAATGTACTGTAGGACCCATAACTTCACCTAACAACAACAGACCTAGGACTATAAATCATTTAATATTTCAGGTGAAACATGGAAACTAAAATGTCTTTGTCATGACATTTCATAACCTGATCACCAGATAATTTTGTGAATAATCCCACTAAGCTACCCTGTAATGTGTTGTCAATCTAAATGTCCTGAATAAAGGAAAATAGCTCTGTGTGTTGTACAATAGCCTATCCATCAAGGAACAGTTCTCTACACATTATGAGCTAAGTATCTCTGTGCGCAAACAGAGTAACGAGACACTACTGTAAATGAAGTAGACAATAACACATTATAAACATCAATTTGTTTGGGATGTTGGATCCAACGTGGAGCACGGCATAACTGTCTTTACCAGTGTAATGAATGAAGAAGCACTTTGGTTGTTGTTGCATGTCGTGATGTTTGTCATGTGACTGTCATTCAGAAAATGATGTCCTGGATCAGCTGATGATAGTTGAACATGTGACTGTAATTAAATTGCTACAGTATTAAGTATAATGTGTAATTATTGAAGAACCGCATTAATGACAGCATCGATTTGGGTGTTGTCAATAAAATTAAGGTGACTCTCAGTTACAACCATTGGATTTAGCAAACTCTGAAATTATTTAGGATCTGTGCCCATGAAAACTGTTTTCCCAGAGTAATACAAGGAGCCACTAACTACTGTTCCCTGAAGYAGGGAAACGAGGTACAACATACAATTAAATCCACACCTCGCTGGAAGCCCCGCCTTCCACAGGTGGATGAGCGTGTGGCTTGGACTTATTCCTTCAATTTAATACCGCTCTTCATCCACCCAGGAAGGGGCGGCGCCAAACAGGTGTTTTATCTTGTTTCCCTCCTTCAGGGAACAGTAGTTAGTGGCTCCTTATATTACGCTCCATTTCAGTCGGTCAACTTCGGTACAACATACTATTGGGAAATACAATCCCTCCCCACGCCGACCCAAACGGATACTAAATTAAACGACCCTTGGCAGACCACACAGACCTGACCCCAAAAGATGCGTCAGTTTTGTCAATGTATTCATTGTCTTTTGTTTGAAACACTCCTGTCAATGTTGAGTAAGGACGCACACCTGCTTACCCATATAGAAYTAGGATTAATCTATCTGGCCTGCACACAAATGTTGGCCTATAAATGTGCCCATTTGGGGATGTCTGATAGTATTTCTGATTGTCTATAACGCTGCACCACTAATGAGCTGTGGAGCTTCTCAAATAATTTCTCTCTTCACCTCAAACAGCAAGTAAACAAAGTCTAATCAAAATCAATTGCAAATGAGAATAGTTCCTTAAAGTATTCAAAAAATATTTCCAGTTCTCGCCCTTTCGATAACCACTCGGCACGAAAGGGAAAAATGTAATGCGCTGATCCTTTGGAAATGTCAAAATACCTGATTACTTCTTATCCCTTTCACAAATAGCCGACACCTGTGTCTGTCCCAAACTCACTGGCGAGGGAAACTGAGAGCCCAGAATATTTTATACAATGTTTCAAGTTCGTTGTAGACAGGCCGTGTGATTTATAGGATATTTATTTGCAATGTTTTTATTTGTTGGCTTTATGTAGGCTATTTTTTTACATAGTTGGCAATGGCAATAAAAGTTACTTTTAGATTTGTATAATTTTCATTTAGATAGAATGTAGATTAATCACAGACAATGGTTTTGAGATACTATTATCAATTAAACTAAACTGTTCCATGAAAATATGCATATTAAAACATAACTGGCACGCAAATTTGTAGAAATGGTAAGATAAATTTGCACTCCAAATGTAGGTTGCCGACTGCTTGTGAAGCCTATTACCAGCAACGTCAGAATTTATGAAGGCCAGCAGGAGGAGGTGGTTCGGGAAGAGTTTCTTNTGCAATGTTTTTATTTGTTGGCTTTATGTAGGCTATTTTTTTACATAGTTGGCAATGGCAATAAAAGTTACTTTTAGATTTGTATAATTTTCATTTAGATAGAATGTAGATTAATCACAGACAATGGTTTTGAGATACTATTATCAATTAAACTAAACTGTTCCATGAAAATATGCATATTAAAACATAACTGGCACGCAAATTTGTAGAAATGGTAAGATAAATTTGCACTCCAAATGTAGGTTGCCGACTGCTTGTGAAGCCTATTACCAGCAACGTCAGAATTTATGAAGGCCAGCAGGAGGAGGTGGTTCGGGAAGAGTTTCTTCTCTTCTGGTTGGGCTGTATTGATGTAATGGCGTGAAAAAAAATATGCTGAAAATTATACGACTTATCAACAGCTCTACAATTTGACKKCCACAGGAAATCTACACTGGCAATTCTAGAATATACTATGTAGCCTAGAAACCTGGTTAAACTATCGATTATGACATCATGGATGAATTCTAGAAAATACTATATAGCCTAGAAACCTGGTTAAACTATCATTATGACATCATGGATGAATTCTAGAAAATACTATATAGCCTAGAAACCTGGTTAAACTATCATTATGACATCATGGATTAATTCTAGAATATACTATCTAGCCTAGAAACCTGGTTAAACTATCATTATGACATCATGGATGAATTCTAGAATATACTATATAGCCTAGAAACCTGGTTAAACTATCATTATGACATCATGGATGGCCAGTCCGTGAATTCAGGGGGTAGCCCTGAGCTGAACTCAAACCTGGGTCCAGCGACTGTCAAGGCAACACCTTATAACTATTACGCCAAGATGGCCGAACTTCTTGAAGAGGTAGCTGGGTGTTGGGTTACGGTTGCTAAAATAGCTTTCTCTATGAATTTGAGAGTGGTTACATTTCTCCAGACCCCATCCTTCGGCTGTTAACCAAAACAAGTCTCTGGGCAGCCATTTTGTTGCTGTTTAAAAACTAGGTTGCCCCTTTAAAAAAGCCACACCAATCAACCAATCTACAGTTCAAACAATAACAAAGCTGTCATTCCACCACTGTTTTGGTAATACAATGATGGATGGGGCTGGAGAAATGTTACTACTCTCAAATCAATAGACAGACCTATGGAGGCAAGGACTGACCATCCATGATATCAACATTATAGTTTTAACCATGTTGAGGCTATACAGTGTTGGTTTACATTGTTTCTAAACAATGGAGTAAAAAAAAGCTTATTTGGGGTTCTGATGGGGTACAACAGTTGAACTAAGCTCATGAGGCATGTGTTATATTCTTCAAGAATCAATGGCTATAAATTAATAATTTAAAGTCCAAATTTGGATGTAGCAATTGCATATTTCCGCTTTAACACCACACATCAGTTCAACAACTGCAGAGTTTGTGCCTCTGTATTTCAGACAGTACTTACTAGTGTTAATCAGGGCCCGGTTTCCCAAAACCATATTACGGCTAAGTTCATGCTTAGAACCATAAGATGCCTTAAGATTCGTTTGGGAAACCGGGACCAGAAATTCAGTTTCCTCCTCCTTTCTGGATGTGACAGTCTTCTCCTCCTCCTCTTTCTCTCCAAAAACTGCATCGTCCTCTTTCTCTTCCTCCTCTTCTTTTACTGTAACATCCCCCTCCTCTTTCACTCTGAACGCGTCTTCCTCTTCTTTCACTGCAACTTCTTTCACTTCTTCTTTCACTGTAACAACCTCACCCTCTACTTGTTTTCCTGTAACAGACTCCTCTTCCGTCTCCTCTTTCACGAGAGCTTCTTTCTCCATCCAGCAGACCTCTTCTTTACCAAGAGGAGAGTAGCTTAGTGAGCTCATGGTCGGGGATGTTCGCTAGCTAGGCTAATACTAACTTAGCAAACCAGCTAGCTGACAAACAACGTAAATATATAATTGAATGGGCCAATAAGTAAATACGACAGAAATGTGCTTAATACACAGCGACTAATATACACCAAAACAGTGTAAAGAGCGTGAATGTTGTAGCTATGTTTGCTAGAAAGCTACGGAGGTGTCTGACTAGCTGTTGTTGTTGAAGAAGCGTCCCGTCCACTAGATTAAACGTCACACTGGCAGCATCGCTTGAACCTAAAATAGGCACATCGCCATCTGCTGACTGGAGTGGGCAACGCAGTTGAGGAACTTCGTTAAGTAACCTCATGGTCGGAGATGTTAGCTAGCTAGGCTAATGCTAACTTAACCAGTCCGCTAGCTGACTAATAACAACAACACCGTAAATATGAAATTAAATCGGATAACAAACTAGACGACAGAAGTGGGTTTAAAACACAGTGGCTAATAAACACGAAAGGGTCTAAAGAGATTTATTGGTTCGGCTATTTGGGCTAGCAAGCTACCGAGGTGGCTGACTAACTTTTGCTGCTGTTGAAAGAAGCGACACGTCCACTAGATTATACGTCACACTAGCAGCATTGCCTTAAATTCCCACACTTCCATTTGCTGACTGGAGTGGGTAACGCAGTTGAGTAAAATGTATATTTACATTTTCAGACGAAAAGTTAAAGTTTAGGAAGCATGAGTTTTTACTCACCAGTGTAACAACACAGTGTGGTTAAAGACTTAGTAGCCTAGTTGTATTGAAGATCTGGTTACCTATAAGCACAAACAGTTATGTTTTTGCGTTATTACATATTTATTATATAACATAATATACACTTCTGGTCAAAAGTTTTAGAACACTTACTCAAGGGTTTTTCTTTATTTTACTCGTTTCTAAAAATTGTAGAATAATAGTGAAGACATCAAAACTATGAAATAACACATATGGATTCATGTAGTAACCAAAAAAGTGTTAAATCAAAATATATTTTATATTTGAGATTCTTCAAATAGCCACGCTTTGCCTTATTGACAGCTTTGCACACTCTTGGCATTCTCTTAACCAGCTTCACCTGGAATGCTTTTCCAACAGTCTTGAAGCAGTTCCCACATATGCTGAGCACTTGTTGGCTGCTTTTCCTAGACTCTGCGGTCCGATTCAGGGAGCCGTCAATTGGACTCATTCCTCAATGTGTCTACCTGACCCATCAAATAGTATTTCAAGTAATTTGCAGTGTCAGGTGGTTTTGGTAATGAATGTTACAATGGGTAGGAATTCAAACATGTCTGCCACTTGTGTTGAATCAAAGTTGTCCATAGATGTTTTCCATCAGCCTTGATTTAGTCCTGATAATATTCTTTCTTTTGACCTTGATCACTAGATGTATTCATCTACAATAACTGGTCTAGCTTGGTCAATAGATGTATTTATCTACAATAACTGGTCTAGCTTGGTCATTACATGTATTCATCTACAATAACTGGTCTAGCTTGGTCACTAGATGTATTCATCTACAAAACTGTCTAGCTTGGTCATAGATGTATTATCTACAATAACTGGTCTAGCTTGGTCATTACATGTATTCATCTACAATAACTGGTCTAGCTTGGTCCTAGATGTATTCATATACAATAACTGGTCTAGCTTGGTCACTAGATGTATTCATCTACAATAACTGGTTTAGCTTGGTCACTACATGTATTCATCTACAAATAACTGGCTCTGGCATGTACTGGCCTGTCTCCTGGTAGCGCCTCCATGCTCTGGACACTACGCTGACAGACACAGCAACCTTCTTGCCACAGCTCGCATTGATGTGCCATCCTGGATGAGCTGCACTACCTGAGCCACTTGTGTGGGTTGTAGACTCCGTCTCATGCTACCACTAGAGTGAAAGCACCGCCAGCATTCAAAAGTGACCAACTCAGCCAGGAAGCATAGGAACTGAGAAGTGGTCTGTGGTCACCACCTGCAGAACCACTCCTTTATTGGGGTGTCTTGCTAATTGCCTATAATTTCCACCTTTTGTCTATTCATTTGCACAACAGTATGTGAATTTATTGTCAATCAGTGTTGCTTCCTAAGTGGACAGTTTGATTTCACAGAAGTGTGATTGACTTGGAGTTACATTGTGTTGTTTAAGTGTTTCCTTTATTTTTTGAGCAGTGTATTTATCTACAATAATGGTCTAGCTTGGTCTCTAGATGTATACATCCACAATACCTGGTCTAGCTTGGTCACTAGATGTATTCATCCACAATAACTGGTCTAGATTGGTCACTACATGTATTCATCTACAATAACTGGTCTAGCTTGGTCCTTAGATGTATTCATCTACAATAACTGGTCTAGCATAGTCACTAGATGTATTCATCTTCAATACTGGTCTAGCTTGGTCAGTAGATGTATTCATCTACAATACTGGTCTAGCTTGGTCACCAGATGTATTCATTCTACAATAACTGGTCTAGCTTGGTCATTAAATGTATTCATCTACAATACTGGTCTAGCTTGGTCACTAGATTATTATCTACAATAACTGGTCTAGCTTGGTCACTAGATTTATTCATTACAATAACTGGTCTAGCTTGGTCTCTAGATGTATTTATCTACAATAACTGGTCTAGCTTGGTCACTAGATGTATTCATCTACAATAACTGGTCTAGCTTGGTCACTAGAGTATCATCTACAATAACTGGTCTACGTTGGTCACTAGTGTATTCATCTACAATAACTGGTCTAGCTTGGTCACTAGATATTCATCTACAATAACTGGTCTAGCTTGGTCTAGATGTATTCATCTACAATAACTGGTCTAGCTTGGTCACTAGATTATTCATTACAATAACTGTCTAGCTTGGTCACTATGTATTATCTACAATAACTGGTCTAGCTTGGTCACAGATGTATTCATCTACAATAACTGGTCTAGCTTGGTCACTTATATATTCATCTACAATAACTGGTCTAGCTTGGTCACTAGATTTATTAATTTACAATAACTGGTCTAGCTTTGGTCACTAGAGTATTCATCTACAATAACTGGTCTAGCTTGGTCACTAGACGTATTCATCTACAATAACTGGTCTAGCTTGGTCACTAGATGTAATTCATCTACAATAACTGGTCTAGCTTGGTCACTAGATGTATTCATCTACAATAACTGGTCTAGCTTGGTCACTAGAGTATTCATCTACAATAACTGGTCTAGCTTGGTCACTAGATGTATTCATACTACAATAACTGGTCTAGCTTGGTCACAGATATATTCATTAACAATAACTTGTTAGCTTGGTCTTCATGTATCATCTACAATAACTGGTCTAGCTTGGTCACTAGATTTTATTTACAATAACTGGTCTAGCTTGGTCACTAGATGTATTAATCTACAATAACTGGTTAGCTGGTCACTAGATGTATTCATCTACAATAACTGGTCTACGTTTGGTCTCTAGATGTATTTATCTACAATAACTGGTCTAGCTTGGTCTCTAGATTGTTTATCTACAATAACTGGTCTAGCTTGGTCTCTAGATGTATTCATCTACAATAACTGGTCTAGCTTGGTCCTTATGTATTCATCTCAATAACTGGTCTAGCTTGGTCACTAGATTTATTAATTCTACAATAACTGGTCTAGCTTGGTCACATGATTTATTCATATACAATAACTGGTCTAGCTTGGTCTCTAGATGTATTTATCTACAATAACTGGTCTAGTTGTGTCACTAGACGTATTCATCTACAATAACTGGTCTAGCTTGGTCACTAGACGTATTCATCTACATACTGGTCTAGTTTGGTCACTAGATGTATTCATCTACAATAACTGGTCTAGCTTGGTCACTAGATGTATTTCATCTACAATAACTGGTCTAGCTTGGTCACTAGACGTATTCATCTACAATAACTGGTCTAGCTTGGTCACCAGATATATCATCTACAATAATTGTCTAGCTTGGTCACTTCATGTTATTCATCTACAATAACTGGTCTAGCTTGGTCATTAGATTTATTAATTTACAATAACTGGTCTAGCTTGGTCACTAGATTTATTCATATACAATAACTGGTCTAGCTTGGTCTCTAGATGTATTTATCTACAATAACTGGTCTAGCTTGGTCACTAGATGTATTCATCTACAATAACTGGTCTAGCTTGCTCACTAGATGTATTCATTCAAAACTAGACTGCTCGGTCAATAGATGTATTTTATTCAATAACTGGTCTAGCTTGGTCTCTAGATGTATTCATCCAATAACTGGTCTAGCTTGGTCACTAGATGTATTCATCCACAATACATGGTCTAGCTTGGTCACTAGATGTATTCATCCACATAACTGGTCTAGCTTGGTCACTAGATATTCATCTACAATAACTGGTCTAGCTTGGTCAGTAGATGTATTCATCTACAATAACTGGTCTAGCTTGTCTCTAGATGTATTTATCTACAATAACTGGTCTAGCTTGGCTCTCTAGATGTATTCATCACAATAACTGTCTAGGCTTGGTCACTAGATGTATTCATCCAATAACTGGTCTAGCTTGGTCACTAGATGTATTCATCTACAATAACTGGTCTAGCTTGGTCACTAGATGTATTTATTTACAATAACTGGTCTAGCTTGGTCACTAGATGTATTTATCTACAATAACTGATCTAGATTGGTCACTAGATGTATTCATTTACAATAACTGGTCTAGCTTGGTCACTAGATATATTCATTTACAATAACTGGTCTAGCTTGGTCACTAGATGTATTCATTTACAATAACTTTGCTCATCAGACAGATCTGTCCACTACCTTTTTGGTATTATTACGTTGAACCGTTACATTTCTCAGCTCATCCATCCCTGGGGCATCGTTTGACCTTAGTCTGTTTTCTTAATGGGGCCATGCTTATCAACAATACTCATAAATCATTTCATAAACACACTCAGTGCCCTTTCAGGATCATCCTCACTACACACTTCCAGCCATCGCACATTCTGAACCTCATCCACAAATGAGTCCTGACTGAACCTCTTGTAGGGCCTTGGTTAGATTACTTTAGGATCAGTCTTTGGCATGAGTCCTGGCTGAACCTCTTGTAGGGCCTTGGGTCGGTTACTTTAGGATCAGTCTTTGGCATGAGTCCTGACTGAACCTCTTGTAGGGCCTTGGGTAGGTTACTTTAGGATCAGTCTTTGGCATGAGTCTTGACTGAACCTCTTGTAGGGTCTTGGGTAGGTTACTTTAGGATCAGTCTCTGGTATTTGTGTTTTTCTCTTGAGTGTCACCAAGTTCTGATCACCACTGCTACAGCTTTAGAATAATGTTCAGCCATGTTGGTAAAAATATGATCAATACAGGTTGATGATGTGGTATCAGACTTAGTGAACATTCTGGTTGGTAGTGTCACCTTGGGTAATGTTACAACCATTGGCCACAGAAAGAAGCTTTTTCCTCAGTGGACAGTTGGTGGTGGTAAACTAGTCAATATTCAAATCACGCCAAAAATAAATTTCCCTGTTCTCATCAGATACTTTATCCAACATTTGACAGATTCCATCAAGATATTTCCCATCAGCACAAGGAAGCCTGTAGCAGCAGACAACTAGTATATGTTTCATATGTGGTAAATGTACCTGGAACCTCAATTTCATTCAGCACTAAAGGTGCTACATGTAGAATGTCTCCCCCATGTGGAACTTAGGTGAACTGCATCAACTAGCCTGTATTCCAAACTCCCCCCATCACACTTCCCTGTAACATGGTGAAGGATTGGCAACAACGTAGGGCCGCATTCCAAACTCCCCCATCACACTTCCCTGTAACAAGGTGAACTGCAACAACTGGGCGCATCACACTTCCCTGTAACATGGTGAACTGCAACAACTAGGTCGCATTCCAACTCCCCCATCACACTTCCCTGTACATGGAGAACTGCAACAACTAGGCCACATTCCAAACTCCCCCATCACACTTCCCTGTAACATGGTGAATGCAAACAACTAGTCTGGCATTCCAAACTCCCCCCATCACACTCCCTGTAACATGGTGGAGAGGTCAGTGGGGTAGGGACGTCCTGAAGGATCCGGATAGCACGGACTTGTGGAGACTATTTTACTTTCAGTTTCGTCCACCAACTTCAAAACAGCCATAAAAACGAAGTTTTTTTATGGAGAATATTATTCACACGCGATTTAGATGGTACAGATGATTCCTACACTATTCAGTACTTGTTTTCTCACATAAACTGATATTGATTGAAGAGTGTAGATTTCTACATTGGTTGCTTGCCCCAGTCTGCCATTGTTGTTCGTTGTGATCGAGAAGGCTTTTAGTGACACGATGGCAGAGGGAGGGTTTTCCCATCTTGACAACAGAGCCAGTCTGGCTTTTGCTGTCAAACAGAAAGAGATTGTTGACACAAAATAAATAAAAATGTGAAGGAATATTGTGAAACCACGATCATTCCATCATTATGCAGATATATAGACATTATTTAAAACATGTAATAAATTTATATTGTAGCTCCTTTAATTTAGACCCAAAATGTATTTGCTATAATGTGTGGCCATTGCCAAGCTATTACTAGATCATAAAGGAACAATTGTCCAGCCAGAGGAATTGAGTTTAGTCGAATTTGTAACGGTTTATCTAACCCAACTTTACACAGGCTACTGTTTGGGCCGTAGCACACGCCAAATAGATGACAGATAACCCACAAGCCAATCGTGACCTTCTCTTGTGAAGGCCAGACGTAAGAGAGAGAACAATGGCTAAACCTGGTCTTAACTTCCAATGCTCCATCCCCCTGCCCAACCCCTCTCCACGCCACRCCGCCAACCGCCAGGATGCCCGGCATCAGAACATTCCAGGCATTCCCGTGATTGGCTGATAGCAGGTTGATTGGCATGTCGGACCCCGCGAACACTGGGTACTGGTAAGTACAACACAACCACCTACTAGCCTAACACATAACACACAGCTGTCTGTGCGGGTGGCTACACAGCCCCCCCACCACAAAGTCCCTCATCCCCGAGGGAACAAACAAAGTCTCTGAAGCGACCCGGAGGTCTCCTTTGCCTGCGTGGCCGTGATGTTCGCAGAGTGCCCCTCTGGGAACCAGGGGATGAAGGCAGGGATATAGGGGACAAGCGGGAACGGGTATTACAGTCCGTGGCTCTTGGGAACCACGCGGTGACACAGGGAGGGAGACAGGGGGAGTGGGCTGTCTGGAGCCTTGTCTGGGGCACCTGAGGGTGGGTGCCTGGAGAATGTCATTGCCAGAGAGGGGAATTGTGGGGGTRCCTGGGGTTTGGGGAGAAGAGGCCCCTCTGTATGGGGCTAACCTGTCCCGGTGCAGTGCCACCTTTCTCCCGCTGGGAGGAAGCTGCACCCGGTAAACAACCTTCCCTACCCTCTCCAGGACACTGCAGGGTCCCACCCAGTGACTGTCCAACTTGGGGCATCTGCCTTTTTTCCTTAGGGGGCTGTAGACCCAGACCAGCTCCCCAGCCACAAAGTGGCATACTCCGGCCCCGGGGGAACATGAGGGCTATCCAGGGGCCGACCAAACGGCATCTCCGCAGGGCTGCGGATCTCTCTCCCCAGCACGAGGAGGGCAGGCGTGCAGGAGGTGGAGTCTTAGACAGCGGAGCGGCATGCCATGAGGACCATAGGAAGGTGCTTGTCCCAGTCACGCTGGTGTTTGGAAGAGACGATGGCCAGCTGTTGTCCAAGCGTTTTGTTGAAGCGCTCCACAAGGCCATCACTTTGAGGATGGAGAGGAGTAGTGCGGGTCTTGTGCATACCCAGCCTCTCACACATGGTGGCGAACACACAGGACTCAGAGTTTCTGCCTTGGTCGCTGTGGATGGACTCCAAACCTGCTGAACATCCCCGTTATCAGGGCGTCGACGATGGTCTCTGCCTCCTGGTCAGGCAGAGCATAGGCCTCGGGCCATTTTGTGAAATAGTCCATGGCCGTGAGCACCCAGCGGTTTCCACTGTCTGTGGTGGGGAACGGCCCAACTACATCCACTCCCACCCTCTCCATGGGAGCCCCCACTGGGAATTGTTGGAGCTCAGCATGAGAGCGGCCTGGGGGGCCCTTTCTCGCTGTGCAGTTGTCACAACGGCGGCAAAAGTCTTCCGCATCCCTCACGTGCTGCCCCCAGTAAAAGCCCTGACGGAGGCGGCGGA
>NC_036839.1:3103915-3116179 GCF_002910315.2 Salvelinus sp. IW2-2015
ATATCGATTTGGGTCGAGGATATAATTATAACGCCATTCTCAAGACGAACTTTTCAACGGAAAGTTAGGACATTTAAGGAGAGGTCGCCCGGACGCCACAAAGCCTGTCACAGGCGGGAGAAAGGGGTTCGTTCGTCGCCACTTTCAAAGTTTCAACTATAACGCTGTCAATGGCTTCACAGGCTCCGATGAAGCACTTGCAAAACTGTACTGCTGGGAATGCCTATTATTTGCAAAAGTGATCGATTTGGTGTTTGGAGCCACATGGCTTGGCAAAACTTGAGTTGTCTAAAACCAAAGGCAGCAAGAGACCACCAAAGTACGCCTGGGCACTTACAATGCAATTGGTGCTTTGAAAACGTTTGGGGACAACCAGAGTGGGAGCTACAGATCCTCACTCTGTCCTGCGTTATGTTTGACGGACACGGGAGTCAAGGCAGCGAATTCTTCCAGGTTTTTGAAGATGTGACAAGCGCCAGCGAGCGATGACATTGCCGCTTTATTTTCGTTTCTTGGAGGAAAATGAATTGTTAGTCTGGATAAAGTTGTTGACACAGTGTTTTGAGGCGCCAGCAAGTCAGATCTGACGTTCAATTGGTGCAGGCTAAAGTTAAGGAGAGGCGCACGATTGGCCTTATTCATTCACTCGCTATGCACATCGACTTAAATTTATACTGACTCAAGGAGCCTCAAAGCTAAAGAACATGCAAGTCTTCTTTGCCAACCTCAATGGCCTTGCAGCATTTTTCTCACGACCCCTAAGCGCACGCAACTGTCTAATAATCAGTCTTGGTGAGTAGGCATTACAATGCATGTTATTTTTATTAAATGTGTATGTATGTTTCGCATTTTATGTTGCGTTAATATATTAAATAGGCCTATATATTAACAAAATTAAAAATTGGCAAATAGCCTATGTGTGCAAAATATTTGTTTTCTTTTTATTTTCAGTGAATATTATGTGTCTTTATCATCACGGGAAACTGCTTTGGGGCGACAATGCGCTGTTAGTGAACACACTGTATTATTTGGGGGACTTAAAGCTCAAAGGTTGTGACCAGAAATGGATAGAAGAAGAAATTAATATAACTCTGTTGCACCGACTATGTTCTTGCCTATTAGTTGAAACTGTACTGTATTTACTCTTCCCCTGCAATTCTCTGGAAAAAAAATGTCAATTTCAACGACGCAACGCTGTTATACCGTTTCTGTCTAAATGTATTAGTAGTCTAGAGCCATGGCATTCTAAAGATGTTAAACAGGGGATAATTCGGGTGGACTGTGTAGGACCGCTCACTTGAAGCCCAGCGCCAGGCCCACGCACGCTACTGGCATCCACGCATGCATCATACACACGGCAAACACAACACTAATCTTCTACTCTTGTGTTTGTTCAGCAGTGCATCGTGGCCCTTTGTGGTTCGCCTTTTCTTCACCAAAACTCTGTCAGGACCTACAATGAGAGTGCCATCACTCAGGAGAGACACTTTGACCTTCCAGCTCTTACTCATCGGACTCAATAGGGCAGCTGGAGATGGTTCAACCAAAACAATTGAGTTGCTTGAGAATTCATGTAGTAAAACCAGATACAGACTACAGTATGATCCATTTTGTTTGTGGTTCAATCAGAGTCTGCTCTCAATACTGTTCCAGTTTTATTAGTGTTTCCTTATAATTGATTGACTGGCATTCTGTCCATGGACTCTACCTGTCTAACCCCTAAACATTGTTTATTTTGATGATGTTGTTGCAGCCTAGTATCCAAACTGATATGACATTTTTTTGCTTTAAAAAACCCAGTGTTTATAATTTGACGATTTCCTGCATACTGTAGTGTGTAGGTTTCTTGCAGGTTAACCTGCTGTTCCTGGTGTGGTCAGACATTTTGGGGCGAAGCTGCACCGGCCCAGGCTCATTGTATGGGCTGGTTTCCTCATGGCTGTAGGATCCTTCCTCACATGCCTGCCACACTTCTTCATGGGACAGTCAAACAACTGCATGATTACTGGTTAAACTTGTGCTTGTAGAGATACTCCAATGCGGAGGATAGTTTCACTTTAGAAATAAAAAAATTGTACCCAGTGTTGATTAAGCTCAGTTAATTTAGAACTAAAGTCTTGTGTAATTGGTCAGCTGCTTGATTATGTTTTGGGGCCATACATGTGTTAAGAGAAGGGATTGAGAGATGCTATAACTGTGACGTGGTAGAAGTTGACCCAGGTGCAGAGAAGAGACCAGAAGATTGAAGCAGTGGTTCCAACCAGGTTCCTCCACCCCTCAAGGGCCCACTTAAGCCCAAGAGCTCCCGGTTGCCTACATCGTAGTTGCCTTCCGCTGGCGAGATACGCTTGTGAGAGAAAGCGCATGGGTCAGTTTCTTGTCCTCCGTCGTTCCACTATGAAAGGACCGCCCCAGCTCCGGTGTCCGAGGCGTTCCACCTCTACTCCCTGTTCACGCCACGACTGCGTGGCCATGCACGCCTCCAACTCAATCATCAAGTTTGCGGACGACACTACAGTGGTAGGCTTGATTACCAAAAACGACGAGACGGCCTACAGGGAGGAGGTGAGGGCCCTCGGAGTGTGGTGTCAGGAAAATAACCTCACACTCAACGTCAACAAAACAAAGGAGATGATTGTGGACTTCAGGAAACAGCAGTGGGAGCACCCCCCTATCCACATCGGCGGGACAGCAGTGGAGAAGGTGTAAGCTTCAAGTTCCTTGGCGTACACATCATGGACAAACTGAAATGGTCCACCCACTCAGACAGTGTGGTGAAGAAGGCGCAACAGTGCCTCTTCAACCTCTGGAAGCTGAAGAAATTTGTCTTGTCAACTGAAACTCTCAAACTTTTACAGATGCACAATTGAGAGCATCCTGTCGGGCTGTATCACCTCCTGGTACGGCAACGGCACCACCCAAAACCGCAAGGCTCTCCAAAGGGTGGTGCGGTCTGTACAACGCATCACCGGGGGCAAACTACCTGCCCTCCAGGAAACCTACAGCACCCTATGTCACAGGATGGCCAAAAAGATCATCAAGGACAACAACCACCCAAGCCACTGCTTGTTCACCCCGCTACCGTCCAGAATGCGAGGTCAGTACAGTAAAGCTGGGACCGAGACTGAAAAATAGATGAGATCTCAAGGCCATCAGACTGTTAAACAGCCATTACTAACACAGAGAGGCTGCTGCCTACATACAGACTTGAAAGCATTGGCCACTTTAATAAATGGATCACTTGTCACTTTAATAATGCCACAATATATTGCATCACTCATCTCATATGTATATACTGTATTTTATTGCATCTTGCCTATGCCGCTCTGTCATTGCTCATCCATATATTTATCTTATTCCATTCCTTTACTTAGATTTGTGTGTATAAGGTAGTTGTTGGGGAATTGTTAGATTACATGTTAGATATRGCTGCACTGTCGGAACTAGAAGCACAAGCATTTCACTACACTTACAATAACATCTGCTAACCATGTGTATGTGACCAATAACATTTGATTTGATTTATGACCTCGTGTCAATTGAGAACAGTTGACTAAATCAGTTAGTGGTTAACAATTCTCTRCTCAGCTGTACCAGAGGTAGCTCACTTGATTCAACTTGTCAATTAACACCAAAAGAATATTAACAATATAATATGGCTGACCAGAATAAAAAAACCTGTATGGTTCTTCAAAAAGGCTTTTCAAAGAACATTTCAGATTGAGAATGGTTCTTATTATAAAACCATTCTCCATTAAGGTTTAATAAAGAGCCATAAAAACGGGGTCTATATAGCCCCCAAAAGTGTTGTAACAATAGCGCAACCCTTTTTTGGTGTTACAGTTGAAGTTGGAAGTTTACATACACTTAGGTTGGAGTCATTAAAACTKATTTTTCAACCACTCCATACATTTCTTGTTAACAAACTATAGTTTTGGCAATTCAGTTAGGACATCTKATTTGTGTATGACACAAGTAATTTTTCCAACAATTGTTTACAGACAGATTACTTCACTTATAATTCACTGTATCACAATTCCAGTGGGTCAGAAGTTTACATACAATAAGTTGACCGTATCTTTGAAACAGCTTCGAAAATGCAGAAAATGATGTCATGGCTTTAGAAGCTTCTGATAGGCTAATTGACATCATTTGAGTCAATTGGAGTGTACCTTTGGATGTATATCAAGGCCTACCTTAAAACTCAGTGCCTCTTTGCTTGGCATCATGGGAAAATCAAAAGAAATCTGCCAAGACCTCAAAAAATGTATTGTAGACCTCTACAAGTCTGGTTCATCCTTGTAAGCAATTTCCAAACGCCTGAAGGTACCATGTTTCATCTGTACAAAACAATAGTACGCAAGTATAAAACACCATGGGACCACGCAACCATCATACCGCTCAGGAAGGAGACGCGTTCTTTGGTGTGAAAAGTGCAAATCAATCCCAGAACAACAGCAAAGGACCTTGTGAAGATGCTGGAGGAAACGGGTACAAAAGTATCTACATCTACAGTAAATCGAGTGCCTAAATCGACATAACCTGAAAGGTAGCTCAGCAAGGAAGAAGCCACTGCTCCAAAACCGCCATAAAAAGCCAGACTACGGTTTGCAACTGCACATGGGACAAATACTTTTTGGAGAAATGTCCTCTGTCGGATGAAACCAAAAATAGAACTGTTTGGCTATAATTACCATCGTTATGTTTGGAGGAAAAAGGGATGCAAGCCGAAGAACACCCATCCCAACCGTGAAGCACGGGGCAGCATCATGTTGTGGGGGTGCTTTGCTGCAGGAGAGATAGTTCACTTCACAAAATTGATGGCATCATGAGGGAAGAAAATTGTGTGGATATATTGAAGCACATTTCAAGACATCAGTCAGGAAGTTAAAGCTTGGTTGCAGATGGGTCTTCCAAATGACAGTTTTATTGCTTCTTTAATCAGGACAAAAGTTTTCAGCTGTGCTAACATAATTGCAAAAAGGTTTTCTAATGATCAATTAGCCTTTTAAAATGATAACTTGGATTAGCTAACACAACGTGCCATTGGAACACAGAGTGATGGTTGCTGAAAATGGGCCTTTGTATGGCCATGTACAGATATTCCATAAAGAAATCTGCCATTTCCAGCTACAATAATCTTTTACAACATTAACAATGTCTACACTGTTTCTGATCAAATGTATGTTATTTTAATGGCCAAAAAATGCTTTTCTTTCAAAAATAAGGACATTTCTAAGTGATCCCAAACTTTTGAACTGTAGTGTGTGTATATATAAACTTAGCAAAAAAAGAAACATCCTTTCACTGTCAAATACATTTATTTTCAACAAACTTAACACATAAACATGTAAATATTTGTATGAACATAACCAGATTCAACAACTGAGACAAAAAACTGAACAAGTTCCACAGACATGTGACTAATAGAAATTGAATAACGTATCTCTGAACAAAGGGGGGAGGGTCAAAATCAAAAGTTACAGTCAGTATCTGGTGTGGCCACCAGCTGCATTAAGTACTGCAGTGCATCAACTCCTCATGGACTACACCAGATTTGCCAGTTCTTGCTGTGAGATGTTTACCTGTAACGAAACTCTAGTTCTTCCTCCTCCTCGGACGAGGAGAGGAGAGAGGATCGGAAGACCAATTTGCAGCGAGGTATGATGACATAACGAACTTTATTAACAAGACGAAACTAAATACACGAAGAAACACTTGATAATTTTACAAAACGAAGTAGACAGAACTGAACGAGAGCACTTACATAAAACATGAGAAGAACGCACGAAAGAGAACAGACTACATATATACTAACGACAAACGAACCAGTCCCGTGTGGTGCGAACATACACTGACACGGAAGACAAGCACCCACGACAAACAATGTGAAACAACCTCCCTATGTATGTCTCTCAATCAGAGGAAAACGAAAACACCTGCCTCTGATTGAGAGCCATACAAGGTCAATTAAACCTGACACTTAACATAGAACAAACACAGACTGCCCACCCAGCTCACGTCCTGACCCACTAAACACAACAATACAAAAAGGAAAACAAGGTCAGGAACGTGACATTACCCCACCTCTTCCATCAAGGCACCTGCAAGTTCCCGGACATTTCTGGGGAAATGGCTCTAGCCCTCAACCTTCAATCCAAGAGGTCCCAGACGTGCTCAATGGGATTGAGATCTGGGCTCTTCACTGGCCATGGCAGAACACTTTCCCGTCTTGCAGGAAATCCCGCACAGAACGAGCAGTATGGCTGGTGGCATTGTCATGCTGGAGGGTCATGTCAGGATGAGCCTGCTTGAAAGGATACCACATGAGGGAGGGATGTCTTCCCTGTAACGCACAGCGTTGAGATTGCCTGCAATGACAACAAGCTCAGTCCGATGATGCTGTGACCACACCGCCCCAGACCATGACGGACCCTCCACCTCCAAATCGATACCGCTCCAGAGTACAGGCCTCGATGTAATGCTCATTCCTTCGACATAAACGCGAATCTGACCATCACCCCTGGTGAGACAATTCCGCGACTCGTAGTGAAGAGCACTTTTTGCCAGTCCTGTCTGGTCCAGCGACGGTGGGTTTGTGCCCATAGGCGACGTTTTTGCCGGTGATGTCTGGTGAGGACAGGCCTACAAGCCCTCAGTTCAGCCTCTCTCAGCCAGTTGCGGACAGTCTGAGCACTGATGGAGGGATTGTGCGTTCCTGGTGTATCTCGGGCAGTTGTTGTTTGCCATCCTGTACCTGTCCCGCAGGTGTGATGTTCGGATGTACCGATCCTGTGCAGGTGTTGTTACACGTGGTCTACCACTGCGAGGGCAATCAACTGTCCGTTTTGTCTCCCTGTAGTGCTGTCTTAGGCGTCTCACAGTATGGACATTGCAATTTACTGCCCTGGCCACATCTGCAGTACTCATGCCTCCTTGCAGCATGCCTAAGGCATGTTCACGCAGATGAGCAGGYACACTGGGCATCTTTCTTTTGGTGTTTTTCAGAGTCAGTAGAAAGGCCTCTTTAGTGTCCTAAGTTTTCATAACTGTGATCTTCATTTTTATTTTACCCTTATTTTACCAGGTAAGTTGACTGAGAACACATTCTCATTTACAGCAACGTCCTGGGGAATAGCTACAGGGGAGAGGAGGGGGATGAATGAGCCAATTGTAAGCTTGCCTACCGTCTGTAAGCTGTTAGTGTCTTAACGACCGTTCCACAGGTGCATGTTCATTAATTGTTTATGSTTCATTGAGCAAGCATGGGAAACAGTGTTTAAACYCTTTACAATGAAGATCTGTGAAGTTATTTGGATTTTACGAAGAATRTTTGAAAGACAGGGTCCTGAAAYAGGGGCGTTWATTTTTT
Organism: Salvelinus sp. IW2-2015; assembly: GCF_002910315.2. Taxonomy (NCBI): domain Eukaryota; kingdom Metazoa; phylum Chordata; class Actinopteri; order Salmoniformes; family Salmonidae; genus Salvelinus; species Salvelinus sp. IW2-2015. The sequence continues at coordinate 3,111,288 of NC_036839.1, forward strand.
TGCTGAGTTTTCATTTCTCCTAACGTCAAATTTTGAAGTGTTTTTTAAATCCCTGGGTTGACTTCTCCAAAAGTAAKATTTTGAAGGTAATGGTTAAGGTTTTGGATAGGGTTAAAACATMACGTTTCTGCATTCATTCTGAATGGTTAAGTTAAGGGTTAAGGTTTGTGATAACAGTTAAAACCAAAAAAGAAAAAATGTGTGTCTAACAACTAAGATTGAACTTGAGACTTTCAGATCTGGAGTCATGGGATTACACCTATCTGCCACCCCAATCCACAGTGTTTTTAACAAAACCCAAGTCTACATGATGGTAATAGAGCTCACTGTTACCACTAGTGGCTGGTTTTGAAGGCATTTCCCATCATCCTCAGGACATGGACATGAAAACATGCAAAATAATCAAACCAATTACTTTATCTAACCTGTTATACAAAGACTAAATTTGTGTAAGAAAAACAAGGTTTCAATAAGTAACCAGGCTGACATGACAATCAGATTCTAGCTGCTTGTCTTAAGGACCTGTAAACCTGATACTGTAGATGGRTGTCTGGGTGTAGTCATATTTAACTGCTGTGTTGTTAAGTTGCTATACAGAGGAATCTCTGTGTCGTGGCCAAGACAACTGCTGGGTGATTTGTGCTGCTGATGGAAATATCTTCATCAAAGAGCACATAGACCTCTGCTGTGTATAATAGGTCTTTAAAGAAATAAGGAGAGGGAAGGACAGAGCAAGATAAAGAGGGAGACCCACAAACAGATAACTGCCCACTTGTATTATACAAGGTTGTGAATTGAAAAGCCATGGTCGGTGGTATTGACASTGCCTCTGGAATATGTTGTCTTATTGTGCAGAGGTTACTGGAGTTTGTGTCCCAYGTTGGGAAGAAAGAGACAGAACCCACTCTGTTGTGTGCAGAAACGCATGTCTCCCCTTACACAACTAAGCAACAAATTAGATGGGAAACATTTTACTGCGCATAGTTCATTCATGAGGGCTCCTTCAGCAGTGTAAGGCTGCGGTGGGGGGATAATTAATTGGCCCTGGTGGGTGTCCTAGACTTCTAATAAGAAATGTACATTTTCGCTTCCTGTTATAAAATGTTTTKAAACATTTTTCCTTGGCGTGCCCAAATGTTTAGCTGTGGAGGAGAATCTCAAGGGAGATATCCCTCATCTTTTTAATATGTTCGCTGAGCATCTACAAAGTGACCTTGTGAAACTTCTGACATGACAATGTCATATTACTAGTATTTTATGTTATACATCCACTATTCTGATACATCTGATACACACTTGTGGTTGACTTTTATATTTCTAATGCTCAAGCATATTTTCACTTTCATGATATTTTAAAGTAACTTTTATGCCATGCCAGTGACCTGAAGTTGTTTTAAACAGCGCCAATGGAAATAAGTCTGTTGACTTCGTGTTTTGAATCCTCAATTATTTTGTATGTGTGTATTGTTGTATTCGGCTGAGACAACTCTCTGTATTTTACATTTGTCAAATAAATAAATGTTTTCATATTTGGCTCTGGTTTGACACATTTTCATCTAATGAACAGTACAAACCCAAGTTCCACTTTTGACAGGCAGGTGGAGGTGCTGTGCTGTAAAAGTCCATTCATGACAGCTCATTTCTAAGCCTTAATGAGACGTTTTATCAATGTCTACATTCAGAAATCAGAGCATCAGCCCATTTACCATTTCGGTAAAACTTTCTATGAAGCCTATATGCATAATGCATTATACATGTACTCATAATGCACTTTGATAGAGTAATAATGCAGTAAAAGCAGAGCTATATAGACGCACATAAAGACTTATAATTCTGTATACAAATCATAATCACTTATAATATACAGCAACATTGTGCTTCATAATTGCTGGCATTATGCATATGGCCTTCATAGAAAATGTTTCCATAAATGCACCACTTGTCACGTTTCTGACCTGTTTTCTGTTTAGTTTTGTGTGTTAGTTGGTCAGGACGTGAGTTTGGGTGGGCATTCTATGTTATCTGTTTCTATGTGGTTTAGGGTTGCCTGGTATGGCTCTTAATTAGAGGCAGGTGTTTTGCGTTTCCTCTGATTAAGAGTCATATTTAGTAGGCGTTGTCACAGTGTTTGTTGTGGGTGATTGTCTTCCGTGTCTGTGTAATTGTTTGCACCATACGGGGACTGTTCGGCTTGTTTTTGTTCATTCGTCATTTATGTGTAGGCTATTTTCTTGTTCGTTCGTTCTGCGTGTTTTATGTCAGTTCGTCGTATAGGTCTGTCTACACCGTTTGTTGTTTTTGTTAGTTTAGTTAAGTTCGTGTTTTCGTTTAATAAATATGTGTTCAAACTCCACTGCGCCTTGGTTCGATAAATACTCCTCCTTTTCGGTAGAAGAGGAGGAGGACCGCCGTTACAGAATCACCCACCATTCCAGAGCAACAAGCGGAGTAAACGGAGTAAGGGACAGGAAAAGAAGGAGCAATGGACATGGGACGATATATTGGACGGAAAGGGGTTGCTACACATGGGAGGAGATCCTGGCTGGTAGGGATCGCCTCCCATGGGAACAGCTGGAGGCACTGAGGAGAGCAGAGGCTACCGGGAATTATGAGGGGACGCGTCTTGCACGGAAGCCCGAAAAAGCCCGTGAGTAACACCCAAAAATTTCTTGGGGGGGCTAAGAGGTAGTGGGCCAAGGGCAGGTAGGAGACCTGCGCCCACTTCCCAGGCTTACCGTGGAGAGCGGGAGTACGGGCAGGCGCCGTGTTACGCAGTAGAGCGCACGGTGTCTCCTGTACGAGTGCATAGCCCAGTGCGGGGGTTATTCCACCTCCCCGCACTGGTAGGGCTAGATTGGGTATTGAGCCAGGTGTCATGAGGCCGGCTCAACGCGTCTGGTCTCCAGTGCGTCTCCTCGGGCCGGCTTACATGGCACCTGCCTTACGCATGGTTTCCCCGGTTCGCCTACATAGCCCTGTGCGGGTTATTCCACCTCCCCGCACTGGTCGGGCAACCGGGAGCATTCAACCAGGTAAGGTTGGGCAGGCTCAATGCTCAAGAGAGCCAGTACGCCTGCACGTCTCGGTATTTCCGGGGCCACCTCCCGCCCCAGCCTAGTACGAGTACCTACAGTACCTACATTACGCACTAAGGCTACCAGTGCGTCTCCTGAGCCCTGTTCCTCCTCCACGCACTCTCCCTATAGTGCGTGTATCCAGTTCGGTGCCTCCAGTTCGGCACCACGCACTAAGCCACCTGTGCGTCTCCAGAGCCCTGAACACACTGTATCTTCTCCCCCTACTTAATCCTGATGTGCTTGTCCTCAGCCCGGTGTCACCAGTGCCGGTACCTCGCATCAGGTATAGAGTGGGCTTTGAGAATGTGCAGTGTGCCCTGTCCCTGCTCCCCGCACTAGTAGGAAGGTGCTTATCCTTAGCCCGGTGCCTCCAGTTCCGGCACCACGCACCAGGTCTACAGTGCGCAGTATTCGGCCAGAGCCATCCGTCTCACCAGCGCCATCTGAGCCATCCGTCTCACCAGCGCCATCTGAGCCATCCGTCTCACCAGCGCCATCTGAGCCATCCGTCTTCTCCAGCGCCATCTGAGCCATCCGTCTCCCCAGCGCCGTCTGAGCCATCCGTCTGCAATGAGCCTGCAAAGCCGCCCGTCTGCAATGAGCCTGCAAAGCCGCCCGTCTGCCTTGAGCCTACAGAGCCGTCCGCCAGACAGGAGCCGCTAGAGCCGCCCGCCAGACAGGAGCCGCTAGAGCCGTCCGTCAGACAGGGTCTGCCAGAGCCGCCAACCAGACAGGATCTGCCAGAGCCGCCAACCAGACAGGATCTGCCAGAGCCGCCAGCCCAAGGATCTGCCAAGCCGCCAGCCAGACAGGATCTGCCAGAGCCGCAGCCAGACAGGATCTGCCAGAGCCGCCAGCAGACAGGATCTGCCAGAGCCGTCAGAGAGCCATGAGCAGCCAGAGCCGTCAGAGAGCCATGAGCAGCCAGAGCCGTCAGAGAGCCATGAGCAGCCAGAGCCGTCAGAGAGCCATGAGCAGCCAGAGCCGTCAGAGAGCCATGAGCAGCCAGACCGTTAGCCAGCCATGAGCGTCCAGAGCCGTCAGCCTGCCTGAGCGTCCAGAGCCGTCAGCCTGCCATGAGCGTCCAGAGCCGTCAGCCTGCCATGAGCGTCCAGAGCGTCAGCCTGCCATGAGCGTCCAGAGCCGTCAGCCTGCCATGAGCGTCCAGAGCCGTCAGCCTGCCATGAGCGTCCAGAGCCGTCAGTCAGCCATGAGCTGTCCCTCAGCCAGAAGCGGCTAGTATTTCAGAACTGCCCCTCAGTCCAGAGCTGTCTCTCTGTCCGGAGCTGCCCTTCAGTCCGGAGTTGCCCCTCTATCCTGAGCTACCTCTTTTTCATGAGCTACCTCTCTCTCCTAAGCTATCCCTATGTCCTGAGCTACCTTGTCCCAGAGCTGTCCTTGATTCTGGTGGTGCCCCTAAATTTAGGTGGGGTTATTTGGAGGGTGGTCATTGTGGGGAGGCTAGGGAAGCGGGGATTGTTTATGGTGGGTGGGAACCACGCCCGGAGCCTAAGCCACCACCGTGGTCAGATGCCCACCCAGACCCTCCCCTGGACTTTTGGTGATGCGTTCGGAGTACGCATCTTGAGGGGGGGTTATGTCACGTTCCTGACCTGTTTTCTGTTTAGTTTTGTGTGTTAGTTGGTCAGGACGTGAGTTTGGGTGGGCATTCTATGTTATCTTTTTCTATGTTGGTTTAGGGTTGCCTGGTATGGCTCTTAATTAGAGGCAGGTGTTTGCGTTCCTCTGATAAGAGTCATATTTAGGTAGGCGTTGTCACAGTGTTTGTTTGTGGGTGATTGTCTTCCGTGTCTG
>NC_036839.1:3117821-3154924 GCF_002910315.2 Salvelinus sp. IW2-2015
TGAGCCATCCGTCTCACCAGCGCCATCTGAGCCATCCGTCTCACCAGCGCCATCTGAGCCATCCGTCTCTCCGCGCCATCTGAGCCATCCGTCTCCCCAGCGCCGTCTGAGCCATCCGTCTGCAATGAGCCTGCAAAGCCGCCCGTCTGCAATGAGCCTGCAAAGCCGCCCGTCTGCCTTGAGCCTACAAGCCGTCCGCCAGACAGGAGCCGCTAGAGCCGCCCGCCAGACAGGAGCCGCTAGAGCCGGCCGTCAGACAGGGTCTGCCAGAGCCGCCAACCAGACAGGATCTGCCAGAGCCGCCAACCAGACAGGATCTGCCAGAGCCGCCAGCCAGACAGGATCTGCCAGAGCCGCCAGCCAGACAGGATCTGCCAGAGCCGCCAGCCAGACAGGATCTGCCAGAGCCGCCAGCCAGACAGGATCTGCCAGAGCCGTCAGAGAGCCATGAGCAGCCAGAGCCGTCAGAGAGCCATGAGCAGCCAGAGCCGTCAGAGCCATGAGCAGCCAGAGCCGTCAGAGAGCCATGAGCAGCCAGAGCCGTCAGAGAGCCATGAGCACCAGAGCCGTTAGCCAGCCATGAGCGTCCAGAGCCGTCAGCCTGCCATGAGCGTCCAGAGCCGTCAGCCTGCCATGAGCGTCCAGAGCCGTCAGCCTGCCATGAGCGTCCAGAGCCGTCAGCCTGCCATGAGCGTCCAGAGCCGTCAGCCTGCCATGAGCGTCCAGAGCCGTCAGCCTGCCATGAGCGTCCAGAGCCGTCAGTCAGCCATGAGCTGTCCCTCAGCCAGAAGCGCTAGTATTTCAGAACTGCCCTCAGTCCAGAGCTGTCTCTCTGTCCGGAGCTGCCCTTCAGTCCGGAGTTGCCCCTCTATCCTGAGCTACCTCTTTTTCATGAGCTACCTCTCTCTCCTAAGCTATCCCTATGTCCTGAGCTACCTTGTCCCAGAGCTGTCCTTGATTCTGGTGGTGCCCCTAAATTTAGGTGGGGTTATTTGGAGGGTGGTCATTGTGGGGAGGCTAGGGAAGCGGGGATTGTTTATGGTGGGGTGGGAACCACGCCCGGAGCCTAAGCCACCACCGTGGTCAGATGCCCACCCAGACCCTCCCCTGGACTTTGGTGATGCGTTCGGAGTACGCATCTTGAGGGGGGGTTATGTCACGTTCCTGACCTGTTTTCTGTTTAGTTTTGTGTGTTAGTTGGTCAGGACGTGAGTTTGGGTGGGCATTCTATGTTATCTGTTTCTATGTTGGTTTAGGGTTGCCTGGTATGGCTCTTAATTAGAGGCAGGTGTTGCGTTCCTCTGATTAAGAGTCATATTTAGGTAGGCGTTGTCACAGTGTTTGTTTGTGGGTGATGTCTTCCGTGTCTGTGAATTGTTTTGCACCATACGGGACTGTTCGGCTTGTTTTTGTTCATTCGTCATTTATGTGTAGGCTATTTTCTTGTTCGTTCGTTCTGCGTGTTTTATGTCATTCGTCGTATAGGTCTGTCTACACCGTTTGTTGTTTTGTTAGTTTAGTTAAGTTCGTGTTTTCGTTTAATAAATATGTGTTCAAACTCCACTGCGCCTTGGTTCGATAAATACTCCTCCTTTTCGGTAGAAGAGGAGGAGGACCGCCGTTACACCACTTCACCACAATTCTTTTATTTTAAAATAATACCATGTGTTTTGGCCAGATATTGCACCTTAATTAGAAGCCTACAGCTGTAAAGTTCCATTTAAAATCAAGATTTGACCTGTGATTTATGACATCAATATCTCCCTGGGAGGCTTTTGTAAATTGGCTTTGTTTACTGGGGAGTGTTGGTGCAACGTTCGTTTCCAGGTAACTGTTACTAAGGGTATTAATTATTGTTCTTCAGTAGAAAACTACATGAAAACGATGCAGTKTGTTTTGATTTATAAGAGTGAGTGTGAAAATGGGTCAGTAACAACTTCAAAGTGAACATTCTGAAAAGTCAAATTTTGGTGTTGAAAGATGTTATGACCTTAAACTGGTAATATCTTGGCCRTGCTGGCATACTTTCACGACACAGAAAAGCCAAGCAGAAATTGGTTGAATAATATATATAATATATATATATCTCCAATATTTGAAATACTTAAGTATTAATGCAGTTTTTGCACTATTCCATTGGTTCCATTGTACCTGGCAAGCAAAATCAAGCGCACTTCAAGTATTTCAAACGATAGATATGTTGGCTTTTCGGSTCTGAATCCAAGGTCATAACACTAAAAAGGACAGTCTCTATATTAGGGAGAAATATAGATAGACCACGATGCAGTTCTGCCCACAGACAAAGTAGGATTTTTATACTTTCTGTATTATATCATAACCATTTAATAGAAGATTTTTTTTACATTTTTGTGGAGAATCACTTCACAAGGCTCATGAAGACGTTTATATTCTCACTCTTTCAACAGGTTCGCCACACCAGTTATCTCATCCTCTAATGCCTCTCCCTCCCTTTGTGAAACTTGTTAAGCAAGCAGAGTGTTTGAAGACGTTCATTCATCTCCACTCTATGCCGTTGCTGTCATGGCAACCTGGGTATGACAGGCTGAAAACAGACTGCAGTCTGTCTGAGCTTTGTATGCAGTGGCTCGACTTTAGCAAAGCAGAGAAGGCTGTGTGTGGGGCATCCGGTGGTGCTGTGCTGGAGGTAGGTTACAGTAAGTTGACAGTACTTGGCAGTTGACAGTGGTTCTACTAGCTAACAGAAGTTGTACGAAACAGACTAAAAACAGACTGCATCTCTCTGAGCGAGCTCCATATGCAGTAGATAGAGAAGGCCACAGGGCAGGGGTAACAGTGTAGGACAATTCTTAGGTTGACTGGAGGTAGACTGGGACCAATAGTGCAGGTACTGCAGCCATGCAACACCTGTCGTACCAGCCACTGCTTCTCAATGGAAACAAATACCTGCAGCAGAAGTGGGACAAGGCCTCCTATGAAATGCATCTGAGAAAGGTAAGCGAAAGCTGCTTTGATGCTAAAATCAAAGGCTATCAACAATGTTGGCGATATCCTTAACATATTGACAATATTAATTTAACATTGTTATTAGCTGTTGTTTTTCAAAGTATTGTCATATTCCTGAGTCATCAATTGTCCTTTTTTGTGCTTCCAAAAAACAAGCTGAGTAAAAATGTCCAGTGTTGTTGACCTTTACTGTGGTGTCTTTGTTTTTTTTGTCAAGGTCAAATCAGCGAAACCCACCATCGACACAACTGCGCCTAAAACCTATGGCCACCTTGCCCTCAAAATTAAGAAACAAAAGGTGATAAGGGATCTATCTCTAAGTCGTGTCATTTCACCATGTATCCAGCAAAGAGTCCTTTTTCTGAACTTTTGAGCTGGCAAATGTGTCTTTTGAGAAAGCTCCAGGCTTTCCTTGAACATTCCGTGTTGCATAATGCAACCTTAGCAGTTGTTACCTTGTATTTTGTTGTTGGTGTTTTGAGTGGCTTTACTTGTTTTTCTCTATTTCTTAATGTTTCCTCATTAAGTTTGAGGAGCAAAGCATGTCCAAAATTCAGAGGGAAAACAATATGCTGCTTGAGAAAATATCTCACATCATGAGGACTGCTGGTCGCATCGACAACAGGAACGACTATGAAAAGAAAAGGTATAGTGTTTACCTCCAGTCTCTTCAGGGGTGTGGCTTTAACTCCCACTGCTGACACCAATATTAATTGGTAACAGCTAAACAGTGGTGGAAAAGATAACCAATTGTCGTACTTGAGAAAAGTAAAGATGCTGTAATAGAAAATGACTTTAAAAGTGAAAGTCACCCAGTAAAATACTACTTGAGTAAAAATCTAAAGATATTTGGTGTTAAATATACTTAAGTATCGGCAGTAAAAGTATAAATCATTTCAAATTCCTTATGTTAAAGGAAAACCCCAAAATTATTTTGATATTCGTTTCATTAGTTCATTGTTGACATAGTCCAAAAAAGTTTTGCTTGTCAAAATGCATCATATGGGGATGATTTCTGTATTTTGAAAGTAACATATTTTGGAAATATGTCAACAATGGACTAATGAAACGAAACAAATACCAAAATAGTGTTTTTGGGTGGAATTGTCCTTTAAGCAACCCAGATGGCACCATTTTTTTTTTTTTTTTTTTTAAATGTACGGATAGCTAGGGGTACCCTCCAATACCCAAACATCATTCATAAACGAAGCGTGTGTGTTTAGTGTGTCCGCCAGATCCGAGGCAGTAGGGATGACTAGGGATGTTCTCTTGATAYGTGCGTGAACTGGTGATAAGTTCATTTTTCTGTTCTGCTAAGCATTCAAAATGTAACTAGTACATTTGGGTGTCAGGGAAAATGTACGGAGTAAAAAGTACATTATTTCATTTTCTTTAGGAATGTAGTCAAGTAAAAGTTGTCATATATAAATAGTAAAGTACAGATACCGCAAAAAAATACTTAAGTACTGTACACCACTGCAGCTAAAGCAGGTGTGGACCCACTCAGCTTGCACAGGGCAAGCACATTAAATGTGCCATAATGGTCTAGACCTTTTGGTAGAGGCAGTACATTTACATTTAAGTCATTTAGCAGACGCTCTTATCCAGAGCGACTTACAAATTGGTGCATTCACCTTATGATATCCAGTGGAACAACCACTTTACAATAGTGCATCTAACAGTTTTGACTGGGCTGAGCGGGAACTGTACTTCCTCAGAGGTAGGGAGGCGAGCAGGCCAGAGGTGGATGAACGCAGTGCCCTTGTTTGGGTGTAGGGCCTGATCAGAGCCTGAAGGTACGGAGGTGCCGTTCCCCTCACAGCTCCGTAGGCAAGCACCATGGTCTTGTAGTGGATGCGAGCTTCAACTGGAAGCCAGTGGAGAGAGCGGAGGAGCGGGGTGACGTAAGAGAACTTGGGAAGGTTGAACACCAGACGGGCTGCGGCGTTCTGGATGAGTTGTGGGGTTTAATGGCAACAGGCAGGGAGCCCAGCCAACAGCGAGTTGCAGTAATCCAGACGGGAGATGACAAGTGCCTGGATTAGGAACTGCGCCGCTTCCTGTGTGAGGCAGGGTCGTACTCTGCGAATGTTGTAGAGCATGAACTACAGGAACGGGTCACCGCCTTGATGTTAGTTGAGAACAACAGGGTGTTGTCCAGGATCACGCCAAGGTTCTTAGCACTCTGGGAGGAGGACACAATGGAGTTGTCAACCGTGATGGCGAGATCATGGAACGGGCAGTCCTTCCCCGGGAGGAAGAGCAGCTCCGTCTTGCCGAGGTTCAGCTTGAGGTGGTGATCCGTCATCCACACTGATATGTCTGCCAGACATGCAGAGATGCGATTCGCCACCTGGTTATCAGAAGGGGGAAAGGAGAAGATTTAATTGTGTGTCGTCTGCATAGCAATGATAGGAGAGACCATGTGAGGATATGACAGAGCCAAGTGACTTGGTGTATAGCGAGAATAGGAGAGGGCCTAGAACAGAGCCCTGGGGGACACCAGTGGTGAGAGCACGTTGTGCGGAGACAGATTCTCGCCACGCCACCTGGTAGGAGCGACCTGTCAGGTAGGACGCAATCCAAGCGTGGGCCGCGCCGGAGATGCCCAACTCGGAGAGGGTGGAGAGGAGGATCTGATGGTTCACAGTATCAAAGGCAGCCGATAGGTCTAGAAGGATGAGAGCAGAGGAGAGAGAGTTAGCTTTAGCAGTGCGGAGCGCCTCCGTGACACAGTAGTATGCTTACATTCAGGGAGGCTTCACCAGGTCCTAAAATGTCCATGTTCGTAAACTTAGCATCCTACTGTACCTCAACTCAATGGCCTACACATAATAGAAAAGCTTTTTTCCCCTTGTAATGGTAGTCTCTGCAGAGAGATGCAACAGCAGGAGTTGCTCCGTATCACCAAAGATAACCAGTTGATCCTTCTTCGTCTGACCCAGTGCCAGCCTCACTACAGCATTAAGGACTGGCATGAGGACTGGCTCAAGACAATCAAGCTCATGGAGAGCATTGCACGATATCCACGAAGAGTTAGTGACTAAAAGGTGAGTTCTGTGCATCACATACAGGCGATTGGCAGATCTTACTCAAAACATAACATATTATTGAAATGTGTATTAAAGCCCCAGTGGAGTCAAAAATGTGAGGTTCCTATGTTTTATATGTATTTCCACACTATGAGATTGAAATAATACTGTATAATTGTGAAATTATGATAATGCCCTTTTAGTGTAAGAGCTGTTTGAAAAGACTGCCTGAAATTTCAGCCTGTTTTGGTAGGATGGAGTTTTCGCAGGCCTGGTGACATCACCAGGCGATACATTTGTAAATAGATCAATAAGAAAGAGTTCCAAACCTCTCTGCCAATAACAGATAGTTTTCAGTTTTACCCATCCCCACTCAGACTACGCCCAGACAGTCCTAGCAAAAATCTTGCTTTTTGCTATTTTTGTTTATTTATTTTTGAGAGAAAGAAATATTGAAAAAAGTACTTAATTGTTACCCAGAAATTATTTGATATTCAGATAAAAATGACCTTTTTAAAATATGCATATAATTTGATGCCAATCCTATAGGGACAAGGCCAGGCCAGTAATAAAGAGCAGCAACACTGAGACTGAAGAAGAGGACGGTCTTCATGCAGAACACAGCTCAAACAGCAGCATCACTCACAATGGCAAAAGGGGAGTGTGAGGAAGAACCTGATCAACAGGAAGAGGCGGGCCTGTAGGAAACACCTGAGTCATCTGACACACCAAACAAAGGTCCTATATCTGAAAGTCCCCCAATACCTGAACCCCCTCACACACCTGACACACTAATAAGCACATCTAGCTGACTTGACTCACCAGTCAAAGACTGAGAATATGTGTAAGCACAAGGACATTAAGAAGGGGTGAAGTAATTTTTTGTCTATTTGGTAGATTATTTACATTTGCAATGTCTCCAGATGTTCTTTGAAAATATATTACTGGCTTGTATTAAAGAAATGTATAACTTCTCATCTTGGGATCAGATGCCTTTGCCATCTTTATGCGAAATCAATTCATAATGCATGTTAGCATGTAAACGATATTAATATGTCCAACTAACTACAGTTTTAATATCAACACCAATGTATAACAACCTGAAATTGGTTAAGACATTGTTAAAGGGGAACAACGGAACATTTTGGAAATTTGTCAAAGTACCTAAAGCTGTCTCACGATAAGCACCTCTCTGTGTCATGAGGTTATGCAGCCCCCTGATGATTCTGACAGCTTTTTGGGCACATTCTTACCKAAGTTCTGTGAATAATTTAACATATTTGTACAGTACCATTAAAGTTTGGACACACCTACTAATTCAATGGTTTTTCTTTATTTTTACTATTTTCTACATTGTAGAATAATAGTGAAGACATCAAAACTATGAAATAACACATATGGAATCATGTAGTTGTAACGGCAGCCTTCCTCCTCTTCGTCTGAAGAGGAGGTGTAGCAGGGATCGGACCAAAACGCAGCGTAGTTAGTGTCCATCATGTTTTAATAATAACAAAAACGTGAACACTACAAAAATACAAAATAACAAATGTGGCAAAACCGAAACAGTCCTATCTGGTGCAATGAACACAAAGACAGAAGACAACCACCCACAAATCCCAACACAAAACAGGCTACCTTAATATGGTTCCCAATCAGAGACAATGACAAACACCTGCCTCTGATTGAGAACCATATTAGGCCAAACAACAAACCCAACATAGAAACACAAAACATAGAATGCCCACCCAGCTCACGTCCTGACCAACACTAAAACAAGAAAACACAAAAGAACTATGGTCAGAACGTGACAGTAGTTAACAAATCAAAATATATTTTAGATTCTTCAGTAGCCACCCTTTGCCTCGATGACAGCTTTGCACACTTGGCATTCTCTCAACCAACTTCACCTGGAATGCTTTTCCAACAGTCTTGAAGGAGTTCCCACATATGCTGAGCACTTGTTGGCTGCTTTTCCATAACTTTGCAGGCCAACTCATTCCAGACTATCTCAATTGGGTTGAGGTCGGGTGATTGTGGAGGCCAGGTCATTTGATGCAGCACTCCATCACTCTCCTTTTTGATCAAATAGCCCTTACACAGCCTGGAGGTGTGTTGGGTCATTGTCCTGTTGAAAAACAAATGATAGCCCTAAGTGCAAACCAGATGAGATGGCGTATCGCTGCAGAATGCTGTGGTAGCCATGCTGATTAAGTGTGCCTTGAATTCTAAATAAATCACTGACAGTCACCAGAAAAACATCACCACACCATCACACCTTCTCCTCCATGCTTTACGGTGGGAACCACACACGCAGAGATGATCTGTTCACCTACTCTGCGTCTCACTAAGACACGGCAGTTAGAACCAAAAATCGCAAATTTGACCAAAGGACAGATTTCCACTGGTCTAATGTCCATTGTTCGTGTTTCTTCACCCAAACAAGTCTCTTCTTCTTATTGGTGTCCTTTAGTAGTGGTTTCTTTGCAGCAATTCGACCATGAAGGGCTGATTCACGCAGTCTCCTCTGAACAGTTGATGTTGAGATGTGTCTGTGAAGAATTTATTTGGGCTGCAATCTGAGGTGCAGTTAACTCTAATGAACTTATCCTCTGCAGCAGAGGTAAATCTGGCTGATTATTTCCTTTGGCAGTCCTCATGAGAGCCAGTTAAACATAGTGCTTGATGGTTTTTGCACCTGCACCTGAAGAAACTTTCAAAGTTCTTGACATTTTCCAAATTGACTGACCTTCATGTCTTAAAGTAATGATGGAATGTCATTTCTCTTTGCTTATTTGAGCTGTTCTTGCCATAATATAATAATATGGACTTGGTATTTTACCAAATAGGGCTATCTTCTGTATACCACCCCAACCTCGTCACAACACAACTAATTGGCTCAAACGGATTAAGATGGAAAGAAATTCCACAAATGAACTTTTAACAAGGCACACCTGTTAATTGAAATGCATTCTAGGTGACTACCTCATGAAGCTGGTTGAGAGAATGCCAAGAGTGTTTAAAGCTGTCATCAAGTCAAAGGGTGGCTACTTTGAAGAATCTCATATGAAATATATTTTGATTTGTTAAACACTTCTTTGGTTACTACATGATTCCATGTGTGTTATTTCATAGTTTTGACGTCTTCACTATTATTCTACAATGTAGAAAATAGTAAAAAATAAAGTAAAACCCTTGAATGAGTAGGTGTGTACAAACTTTTGACTGGTAGTGTTTATCTGACACACCTGGCTCATTTGGTTGAGTATCCTACATCACTATGAACATTTTAAGATATTTAAGATGCCATTGAGTTGTTTGGCGGCCATATTAGAAAAAGGCTTCTGTGGGGTTAATACATGAATTATATGACGGCCCTGTATCTACAAATCTTTTTACAACCCTGTTCTAGCTGTGTGTGTGAAATGTGGTGCCTCTATCACCAAAGTTACAATCCAAAAACATAGCTGCCCCACTACATGGAATTCTATGGCTAAGCTTCCAACATTGTAATGTCAATGACACAATATGGGCAATTTTTTTTTTTTTTTTTTACAATAGTTGTAGCTGGTGCTTTCAAAGTTGGTATATTGTATATCATTTTAAAGTTAATTTCATGACCTTTTAGAACCACTAGTCAATTTTTGTTTGTTGAATGTATCAGGGTTTCCTTTATTAAGCAATTTATACAGGTAATTCTGATATGTACCCTAGAGATCAAAGTTCAAGGTTCTGTTGACCTGAACATTCCAAAAAGGTGTCTGATAGATAGCGTTCCAATGATATATGATTAAAGGGTACAACTAAGGAATTACGTGTCGTATAATGACAATGCTTTTCATTAAAGAAAGAGTGATAACAGAGCAAGCTGCCATTGCTGCACTGCTATCACACATTTTCCAACGCTAGGGACATTCAAGAAAATCACTATGAGAGATCGTTGGCACAAGTGAGCCTGACCGACTCCCCTGGCTCATAGACTATATAGCCTACAGCACGTGACTCAAATGTCGATGTTATGTTCAGATAGCAACTCCCTGTTTCACTCTGTTGCACTGAACATACTGTAGCCCATCACTTCAACAAGTACAAGAAAGGTGGTACAGTCAAAAAACTCAACAGCTAATATAGTGACACTGTTTTAATTGATTACATAAAAAATATTTATATTTTGAGAGACTTATTTTTTGTTTCAAATATGTTTTATTGTGAAGAATTTGAATCAAGCATAGAGTTAGACAAAGTGATGCTAGCTTGTTTTATCAGAAAATAAACATAGGATGAATAAACCAAATAAGTACATCAAAAACAGGATGTAGAGAAAAAAAGATGTGGTCTTAATCAAATGATCCATAGCCTATACTATAGGCTATAGGCCTAGGCTATATGAAGAGCATGCTCGGAGAAGCACATGGTAAGTTATTTTCTAAGAAAATGTATTTCCTTGTTGAGATTTTGCGCTGCTGGGATGGTGTATATAACACTAGGCTACACTGCATTACACACTGCAATGGATAGGCTATCCCAATCATGAGCCCTGGCCTGCCCTGCTCTTGCTGATGTAAACCCTTTTCTGTTGCCTAACCAATGGCAAGTCCAAGGCTTCTTATGAAAATTATTTTTAATTTGTAAAAAAAAATACGATATATGTGCGAGCAGACTAGGCCTACTGATGTCCTATTCAGTTTGAGAGGGAGAGCATGAAGATGAAGAGGACCGGAAGTAAGATTGCTACTGCTATAATTTATTTTAATTAAAAAATAAATAAAATCGTTGCCCATAATGAAGCTATTTATCAGAGTTATTGACCTCACAATAAAACATATTTGAGTAATTTACATAACTTACATTACTATGAAGCGGCTACCGCGGAGATGGACAGCGCATGGGTGCTGAAAGTAGGCTAATTTGAGAAGGCCTAATTCATTTAAACAGTCTTCATTTGACTTTAGGCTACTAACAACAAGAAGGCTTTGTGTTGGAGCTATTCAAGAAATAAGATGTAGGCCTACCTGTATGACAGATTAAATTACAGTCTACTATCCATACATGTTGTCAGCCATTTCCTTCAGTCACCATGCACGCCTTAAATATCTTAGTCTCAGTGAAGGGCTTGGTGTGTTAAGTTAAAACCGGGGCTTGAATTAAAGTTAATTTAAAGTTAAAGTTGTGTGGCTTTTGTTAAAGAAAATGCCTAAAATCATAAGCCTACTCCTTGTTAGCTTAAGATTTAGAAAAAAATGTAATGGACCTTATTTATATATAAAGTGATCTATAATGACCGTTTAATTCGCAATGCTTTATGCTAGAAACAACCTGTAAAATGCTTTTTTTTCTCGGACCAAAAATAAGATGATAGATTCATGCAGTGCTTTTATTATAATGGAGATATTTCCTCCCCTACTCTTCTCCGTGGTGGTCTGCAAATCCACAACCTCTGGCTACTTGCCGTGTAATGCTTATAAAACTGCATATCTAAGGCTATGGTCTGTCCTAGGAGTGTGGATAAGCAGTAGGCATGTTCTCTCCTATCCACTTGATGTTTTAATCATTATTTGGGGTATAGGGGAGGGTTTTTTCAAGCGGGCCAAACATTTTCATTTCAGAGAGGTCAGATTTTCTCCAGGTATCCTTCATCATAAATAGCGTACAGTCCCTTAATTGGAGTTATGTTTCACTATATTGGATCACATCCGAGGTGAGGATTTACTCCCGCGACACACGTTCTCTTCATTTTCTCAGCGGACATCCGTATAGTTTGAGGTACAAACTTTCTGAATTTCGCTTGGTAAGTCACTGGTAAGTGTAACATCTTGCGTGGAAGTATACTGTTTGCAGCCTGGAGCAGCTGGCCACATGGCCAGCCCCTCTTGTGTGCTCCACTCGCTGTGTGTGGTTGATCTGTATCTTCCGCCTGTGGTTTGTCGTGCTTGTGTTTCGTTAACGTTACACTACGACTCAGTGTGCATCCATTAATATATTGGTGGCTCTTGCTGCCACAAACTGTATTTACCTTACACAAATTGCCGGCTGGCTTATTCTGTGTGTGTTGTGAATTGCTTTAATTACCCTGCAGGTTTTATTTCTTGTTCTTTCCCCTGCAGAATGTAAGAGTATCATGGTGGGCTTCCACTACGTTGAGACATTTAAGTTTGGAGTTCCTTAGCGGAGGTACTCCATCATATGGTGCTGTTTTTTGATTTCTGCTTTGATATTAAACCGGCTAGGTAATATTGCAGTTGGCAAATCCATTACCTGGATGCTGTTTTGTCTGCTTGTTTTTCCCACACGGGTCTTCCCCGTTTTCTTGCAGAGGTACTGGGTAATTTATCCCTCACCGGGTTTCTATTCCTCCAAGCGGGTCATGGTATAAGCTCTCCCAGGGTGTCGGACCCCTGCTCCGTGGGCTTGCTGGCTTGGCTGAGCTTATGGCTTCCCTTTGTGACAAGTGTGATGGTGGCATCCCCCCTGGAAATCCGCATACCTCGTGTATGCACTGCCTGGGTTTGAGCCACGCAGAGAGGGCGGTGGAGCACCCTACTGGATGCCTGTTTTGTGTAGTGTTCTCAGAACGCCTGCGCCTGGTGTGATTGGAGGCCATGTGCGAGTGGGTCGGCCAGGCTCGGGCTCAGGCTGGGGACGAGCTCCCTACCTCAGGAGTGGTGGGCCAGCGAGCTGTTAGTCCCTCTGCTGGGCCCAGTACCCCTCTCAGGAAGCATGGCCGGAGCCACCGCAGGCAAAGCCCATCTGCTGCCAGTCCTGGACGGGGGCAGGAGTCGGACCCCTGGGACCATCTTGAACGAAGGTCGCAAGCCTAGCGTCAGGAGGTTGACGACAGCTGTTCCCTGTTGACCAGTGATAGGCTGTTCCTGGGGGACGGTGCTGGCACTGTTCACCAAAGTGAGCGGGGCTACCAGGCTGACAGGCCATCAGAAGCCGGCAGTGGAGTTTCATCGCCCCCAGCGGCTTGAGAGGATATGAGGGGCCTACTCACTCGAGTAGCCACTACACTGGATATCAAACTGGTGGACAGTGATGACTCTCCATCTGTCCCCATCTCTGCTGAGTTCTGCGAGGCCTTGCAGGAGAGCTGGGCCTCTGCCAGGGGGGCGCTTCCAACTCACAGCAGAGACTGGACCATGGAGTTATGTTGTGGGCGCAGAGTCACTCGGCCTGCGGGAGTACCCGACCATGAACACCATGATAGTTGCCATGGTGCTCCCGGTCCGGGGGATTATAGGGCGGAACCAGTGACTAAGGCCTACCTGCAGACTCAGTTGCCCTGGCTGCAGGAGGGCACAGATGGGCTCCCCCTGGAAGCGATGGAGGTGTCTCGCCTGCTTTCCCTGCTCCAGAGGGATGTGGCCCGCTCCAATGGACGGGCCATGGCGCAGGTGGTTGCCTCCCACCGTCATCTCTGGCTAGCCCAATCCCATCTGCCAGCTGCTCTGCAGAGCACATTTGCCACTCTCCCCATCACCCCAGGGCTGAAGTTTGGCCCAGGTGTTAATGACATTCTGGAGCAGACCGATAAGGTTCGTAGGGACCGCGAGACCCTGAGACGGTTCATGCCATCTCCTCAGGCCCTGGGTCTAAGGCAGACGGACCGTCGCCACCCACCTGTGTTGAGGGTCGACAGCGGGGAGGGGCACAGCGTGCAGTGGAGCAACAACTTGTCAACCATCACCACCATAGGGACATGCCTGGGAGACCCAGGCGCTCGGGGTGCCAGAGGAGAGGCGGGCCTTCGAAGGGAAGAGAGGCGGGCCTTCGAAGGGAAGAGAGGCGGGCCTTCGAAGGGAAGAGAGGCGGGCCTTCGAAGGGAAGAGAGGCGGGCCTTTGAAGAGAGGCGTGTCTTTGAAGAGAGGCGGGCCTTTGAAGAGAGGTGGGCCTTTGAAGAGAGGCGGGCCATCGATTCGCTTTCAAAAGGGAGGGCTTACGAATCCATGGTTCTTCCCTTCGGCCTCTCCTTGGCACCCCGCTCTTTCACAAAGTGCATGGAAGCTGTCCTGGCACCTCACGTCCCGAGGATTGTTGATCCTCAATTACCTGGACGATTGGCTGATTTGTACCCTGACCAGGACCCAGGTCCTGTCAGACAGAGACATGCTCCTGACCTACACCGGCGGGCTGGGCATTACTGTAAATGACAAGAAGAGTCGTCTGGTGCCCACCCAGACGGTGGACTTCATTTGCATGGAACTGGACTCAGTCCTCATGAGAGCACGCCTGCCCACCAGAAGGGTTCAGTCGATCTTATCTTGCATCGACCACTTTCGGCAGGGGCAGGTGGTATCCGCCCTAACCTGCCAAAGCCTGTTGGTCTTGCTGACGGCGGCTTCATTGTTGATTCTCCTGAGCCTGCTCCATCTCCGGCCTCTTCAACGGTGGTTCAACTCCCACCAGCTGCACCCGAAGCGCCACCATCACCGCCAGCTGCGGGTGACCGCACAGTGCCTCAGGGCATTGTTGAGGTGGCGCTGTCACTCCTTTCTCTCAGGTGGGGTGGAGATGCTGATGATGTGCTACCAGGAGCTGGTCAGCACAGATGCCTCCCATATCGGCAGGGGGAGGTGTAACCAAGGGCAGGTCGGCCAGCGGCTGTTGGCTACCCCTTTGGAGCGGCAGGCACATCGATACACTAGAGCTCTGAGCTGTACTGCTGGCCCTGCATCTGAAAGGAAGACATGTCCTGGTGAGAATGGACAACACCACAGTGGTGGCTTACATCAACCATCAGGGTGGACTGAGGTCCCACCGCCTCCATCTTAAGGACCGGGTGCTCTTTCTCTGGGCTCAGCGACGTCTAGCCTCTCTACTCGCAGCGCACGCATCCTGAATGTGGCAGCAGATATGCTCTCGAGGGAGGGCCGCCACCTTGGGACTGGAGCCTACATCCCCAGGTGGTGCAGCACCTGTGGGACAAGTTCGGGAGGGCGCAGGTGGACCTGTTTGCCTCCCTGGACAATGCACACTGCCCCCTGTGGTACTCCATGTTGCGCCTGAGTCATGCGGGGTGCAGTATGTCCTCCAATATCTGCAGTCTCGCTTGGATGAGGGTTTGGCAGCCTCTACACTGAGAGGGTATTTGGCCGCTTTATCTGCCTGCCATATGGGGTGGATGGACAGGCTAGTCGGGTGCCATCCCTTGGTCTCCAGGTTTATGAAGGGGGTTCATCGCCTGCATCCAGCTAGGACCCGCCCCAACCCTTCATTCCTCCCCAAGGTTCTGTCAGATAGGCATGTGAACATCCCTTTTATCCTGCCTGCTTACGACCCCCCGGCAGTGGCGGGGTCATGCTGGGCATGCTGTTCCCTGTGAGGGCACTGGCTGCCAATGTGGAGCGGATATGGTCAGTGAGCACAACAGACCAGCTCTTTGTCTGCTATGGTGAGAGTCCTGGGGGCTGGACTATCAGAGCAGAGGCTCTCTAACTGTATCATGGACATGATTACAACAGTATACTGCCTGGCTGGCAGGCCAGTGCTGGGATCTGTGGTGGCACATTCAACACGAGGTGTGGCTGCATCCTGGGCTCTACTGAGAGGAGTGCCCCTCGCTGATATCTGTGCTGTGGCCAGCTGGGCTTCCTCTTGCACCTTTGCTAGGTACTATCGGGTAAATGTGTCACCTCCCTCTGCTGTTGGTTCAGTGGTCCTGGGCGTCGCCTCCCCTTCCGGGGAATGTGCCGGGATCCCCCCTTTAACATTGACGGTCCTGCGCTGGGACTTCGCTGTGGCTGACCAGATCCCTCTAGCACCGACTAAATCTGGTAGGGTATACCAATATATTGGAGTGATCCAATATAGTGAAACAAAACGAAGGTTACGTAGGTAACCACAGTTATGTGAGCTATATGGATCACTCCAATCCTCTACGGTGCTAGAGGCGCCTCGAAAATTATGTAGAGAACGTGTGTCGCGGCTATGGGGTCTATGTATAGCCGAGACACAGGTGTACACGGGAGTAAATCTGTAAATCCTCACCTCGGATGTATCCCTCCTCCGCGGAGTGATACCAATATATTGGAGTGATCCATATAGCTCACATAACCGTGGTTACACACGTAACCTTGGTTCCAGTGGTGTATAGACAGGTTGGTTGTTTAGCAACAAATCTGACGCATTCGCAACTATGGGGCATTTCAGAAGGGGTTGGCTTAGATTGTTGATAACATGTAAACTATATTTTGTCTCCAATGTGAGTTGAAAACATAAATAAAGTTGCACAATGAGCACTTGTCGCTCAAATACATTGTTACATTTGTTGGTTAGCTAGCTAGAAATGTTGAGCTATATGAGCATAGACAGGACATCAGTCAAAACACCTCAAAACAAGACATGGTATCAAGAACAAGATCAAACTTGCTGAAATGAGCCACATACGATTCAACGCTAGTTTCTTGTTATTGTTGCTAACTATCTGGCCACACAAAAGTGACATAGTAATCAAACATTGTGAATATATAACATACTAATAAAACTAAATAAAGTACAAGAAGCACGCAGATAAAAGAAAATACTATTTTTTTTATAGCCTGTAGGGCTATAGTACAGACATTGTTTGCCCATGTGCAAAGTGATTGCAGTAGCAGCATAGAAATATATGAAAGTATATACACATTAGTAGTGCAGTAAGGTGACATACCTATTGCATTGGTCCGGTAGACATGAGTAATTTCAGAGTGCAGAACATTAATAAATAGTAAGTGAGTGGTAGGGTACAGTAGTCAGCCCAGGGTACAGCTTTTGCAACATTCTTGTGACTTGAAATTAAAGGCTGGCTTTGAGACAGGTYGTCCGAGACTTGATGTCGACCCTCACTGAAGCGATCCCTTTCCCCTGTGGGCTGCCACCTCCCGCTTTCACAATCYGAGGCCCCTTTCAGGTAACGGGTGATCTATATCTGACCAACTCATATACGTGGCATCCCGGGTTGCAGGTTCTTCCGAATGGCTCCTATACACAAAGAAATATCATTCAGATGCATTTGAATCGCACATTTAAAAAATATCAACATTTACTGCGAAGAATGGTCTTCAGAAGCAAGTCCCTGAAACAGGCCTTATACCCTGCCCCAGTCCAGGTTGTGGCGATGGCAAGACGGTTTGACAGAAAGGAAGGTAGCACATCAGTCTATCAGCTTTGCACGTCTGGTTTTGGACATTTTCTTCCATTCTTTCTTGCAGACTTTCTCAAGCTCTGTTAAGTCTTTCCACAGATTTTCAATGGGATTCAAGTCTGGGCTTTGGCTGGGCCACTCAAGGACCTAAACATTATTGTTCAAAAGCCATTCCAGCATTGCTTTGGATGTATGCTTGGGGTCATTGTCCTGTTGGAATGTAAATCTTCGCCCCGGTCTAAGGTCTTTTGCACTCTGAAACAAGTTCTCATCAAGGATTTTCCTGTATTTTGCTCCATTCATTGTCCCCTCTATCCTTAACAGTCTCCCAGTCCCTGCTGCTGAAAAAACATCCCCTTAGCATGATGCTGCCACCACCATTATTCATGGTAGGGATGGTTTGTGCCTATTTTTTTCCTGACATATCGTTTTGCGTTTAGTCCAAAGAGATACATTTTTGTCTTATCAGTCAACAGAGTCTTTCACGTGACTTTTTGCAAACTCCAGGTCTGCTGTCATGTGCCTTTTTCTCAGGAGTGGTGTGTGTCTGGCCACTCTCTGTGCACAACATTTTAGAGAAATAAGCTTTTTGTGCATATGGAAAATGTCTTTGATCTTTTATTTCAGTTCACGAAAAATGGGACCAACACTTTACATATTGTATTTATATTTTTGTTCAGTGTCTTTTGTAGTGTTACAGCCTGAATTAAAATTGAGATGATGTGTCACTGGCAATATACCCTATAATGTCAAAGTGGAATTTTGTTAAAAAAATTTTTATTACAAATTTAAATCTGAAATGTTTTGAATCAAGGAGTATTCTACCCCTTTGCCCCTAAATAAGTTCAGGAGTAAAAATGTGCTTAACAAGTCACATAATAAGTTGCATAGTCTCACTCTGTGTGCAATAATAGTGTTTAACAGGATTTTTGAATGACTACCTCATCCCTCTACCCCACACATACAATTACCTGTAAGTGCCCTCAGTCGAGCAGTGAATATCAAACACAGATTCAACCACGAAGACCAGGGAGGTTTTCCAATGCCTCGCAAAGAAGGGCACCTATTGATCGATGGGTAAAAATAAAAACAGAAGATTTTGAATATCCCTTTGAGCATGGTGAAGTTATGCATTACACTTTGTATGGTGTATCAATACACCCAGTCATTACAAAAATACATGCAGCCTTCCTAACTCAGTTGACGGAGAGGAAGGAAACCGCTCAATTCCCTCAATAGTGACTTTAAAACAGTTAAAGTTTAATGGCTGTGATAGGAAAAAACTGAGGCAGGATCAACAACATTGTAGTTACTCCACAATACTAATCTAAATGACAGAGTGAAAAGAAGGAAGCCTTTACAGAATAAAAATATCCAAAACATACATCCTATTTGCAACAAGGCACTATAGTGAAACTGCAGAAAATGTGGAAAATAAATTAACTTTATGTCCTGAATAAAAAACATTATGTATGGGGCAAATCCAACATTACACATCACTAAGTACAACTCTTCAAATTTTCAAGCATGGTGGTGGCTGCATCATGTGATGGGTATGCTTGTCATTGGCAAGTACTAGGGAGTTTTTTTTTGTATAAAAATAAACTGAATAGAGCTAAGCTCTGGCTAAATCTTAGAGCAAACCTGGTTCCGGCTGCTTTCCAATGGACACTGGGAAACAAATTCACCTTTCAGCCAGACAAAAACCTAAAGCACAAGGCCAAATATATACACTGGAGTTGCTTACCAAGACGATATTGAATGTTCCTGAGTGCAAGCGACCCTGTGTTGTGTAAAAATCTTCCCAGCATGAAATAGTTCCCAATCGTTTTGATTGTGTTGTGTTTGTGACGTCATGTTTAACAATTTCTCAGTGTGAACATTTTCTCAGTTCAATAATACATTTGCGGCTATGGAACCCTGACCTGTTCACCGGATGTGTTACCTTGTCCCAGACCTGCTGTTTTCAACTCTCTAGAGACCGCAGGTGCGGTAGAGCTACTCTGAATGATTGGCTATGAAAAGCCAACTGACATTTACTCCTGAGGTGCTGACCTGTTGCACCCTCGACAACCACTGTGATTATTATTATCTGACCCTGCTGGTCATCTATGAACATTTGAACATTTTGGCCATGTTCTGTTATAATCTCCACCCGGCACAGCTAGAAGAGGACTGGCCACCCCTCATAACCTGGTTCCTCTCTGGGTTTCTTCCTAGGTTCCGGCCTTTCTATGGAGTTTTTCCTAGCCACTGTGCTTCTACACCTGCATTGCTTGCTGTTTGGGGTTTTAAGCTGGGTTTTTGTACAGCACTTTGTGACATCAGCTGATGGAAGGAGGGCTTTATAAATACATTTGATTGATTGATTTGTCTCTTTGTGTGGATGGCTGAGCTCGTGCTGATGTCTCTCTTTGACCCTCCCTCGAAAAACGGTTCTGTGGGTGTGTGCATTTGCTACATTTTTCCAATCCGGACTCGGTGTCTAAGTGCTGAGGGTTGATGTGAGGAGGTTTTTTGCAATTGCAAAGACTTGGCTCTACTTTTTCGATTGATAGCAGTCTTGAACAAATATATGTACTATCTCAAAACAGTACCTGGGAACATCTGCTGAAGGAAACGATCTACTAGGTAAGTGCTAACTTTCTATCTTCCTCACTCACAAGTAATCACACACTAAAGTTAACGTAAACTCACCCCATTCCGTATAAATGTGCGCAACCGCAACATTCAAACGAGGCTACAAAGAAAACTAATGGGACTGTAGCCACTGTGTTGACTTCAAAATCGGGGGTGTGAACTAGGTTTCTATTCAAGCGTTGATCGACATGGTAATAGCTCTATAGTATTGGAGAAAAGTAAAAAAAAAACTGACCCTCCGTTACATCTAGACGTGTCATGTCGTAACGTACAGCACGCATAAAGCAACTATTTCTGTCTTACAATCTCTCTCCACTAGGTGTAGCACTTCTCTCATCCTTTAAAAACAAGAAATGGACAGTGACAGGGGTACGGGGGATACAGACTGTCTGGTTAATGCTTGAAGAAGTTAGTTTGAAAAGGTTTACAACTTGAATTCATATTAACCAGTGTTATGCTGAAAAAAGACAGCACTTATATTTGTCAGGAAAATTTAATTTAATTTCCTTTACATCCTGAGTACTTTAAATATTGAATTTAATTTTACAGCATATCTATTTAACTCATACCTTCGATAGAACATCACTCAGAGATGCACAAAAACAATATAACATTACAAGTGGGTGAACCTTTCCTTTACTTTCACCTGTAGTTATAACACCGATAAAAGAGTTTCCCCTCATTTTCTACAAAAATATAAATACACATTTTAATTGGCTATATCTATCATGTAATTAATTAACTGTATTGTCCAAAATGTTTTCCGCCGCAATTAAATAAAATATTCATAGCATTTTATTTTCTGTGAAATGACCGGAACCCTTAATCAAAGGCCCGAGTTTCCTTGCGGAGTTTAAGTGACACTACTGCTGCAGAAGAAGCCGCGTAGCTAGCTACTACTAGGAGTACATTTTCACATGATAATGATACGCTTTGATTTGTAAAAAGTATTAGGACAATTACAATGAATCTCGACAGACTTCGAAAACGTGTACGACACTACATTGATCAGGTAAGAAATGTAGACGACCTAGACTAGGTCTTGATAAGAAGCGAGGTAGCTAACGTTAGATAGCTAAATTAGGTTGCCGCTGTCAGTTTGTAAAAATTTATTGCTCCTGCTAGCTAAGTAAATGGGCTAGGTACTGTTCAGAATGACAAGTCTACAGGAACGTTATCCAGCTGTGTATGGTAATATTTGCGTTAGCATAATGTAAATAGAACTTGCCAGCTTGTTGTCGATACATAAAAATAAAAAAAGTAATTCAATATTTACCTCCGTTTCCAACGGGGGTAAATTAATCATAGTGGGCATAGCGAGGTCCTACTGGCGCGTTCTAGCATTGATTTGCCTATTTCCGTTAAGGAACGCCAAGCGAGGGTGTGCAATAACTCAATTCGCCATAGTACTCCTAAACAACGCAATTWAAAAATGTTTTTGGTAAAGTCTACAAAACGTAGTCCWCACTCTTTGTAACATATTCTAGTTTTGGGAACAGGAAACTGTACCGAGATCAAATGTTTCATCAATGAGAAAATGTGCAGAATGTTGGACAACATCCATCTCGCTCTATTTTCACCCAACTGCCAGCCACTGGGCTTCCTGCCATCACCATATTTGGTGGTGAGTGGAAATGCCAACCGGATGCTTCAGATTTATGCGGCTCATTGTTCGATCTGTGTTGTAGTCCTAAAAAACGGAAATGAGTAACCTCTGTTTCGTTTGGCTATTCCTATGGGAGAAATTAATGGGGGTTTGGGATAAATGCTGAAAATAAGGTCTGAACTTAACACAGGCTTAGGAGATCTAATCTGTTTTGTTCTGAGATATCAGTCAATTAACATGACCTTTTATGAATTAGCTAGTAACTAAGTTAGCTACCCTGCATGTGCTTGCTACTAAGTCAGTGGCCTGAGCTAGCTACTATGTACTTGGAGGTTAGCCACATTATATCAGGGCTAGCTAACTTGTATCAGTGAGTGTTGACAGCCCCTGACAGTGTCAGTTTCATACTTGTAGTAAACACATTCAGATTGTTTGGTTTCATGCTGCCTTCCCTGTCTTTTGTTCGCAGCAACAGTATCAAAGTGCTCTATTTTGGGCAGATAAGATTGCATCCCTGTCACATGGTGAGTGATCTTCCTGATTAATGAGATGTAACAAATGTTTTGTGTTCATCTGGCTAGTTATTATAAAATGTTGGTTGGTAGGGTATCTAACGGATGTGATGCCTTTTTCCTGTCCTTGCAGAAGACCCCCAGGATATCTACTGGCTAGCACAGTGCCTTTACCTCACCTCTCAGTACCACAGAGCCTCCCATGCCCTCCGCTCACGTAAACTAGATAAGGTAAGACCACCTGGTTGTCTTCCCCCAATTTGTTGCAATGGGGCATGCAGGTAGCTTGGGTGCCTCCCTGTTCTACACGTCTCACTGAGGAGCCCTCATGCACTAGCATGCAGCTCACTAGCATGCAGAAGGACTAATGACATGTTGGATACTTTGCATATTCTGACTTGTCATTATGAGTCTGTCCAGTCTATACGTTACACTCTTCTATGTAGCTTTCAAAACTGTTCCATCCAGAGTATGCCTTTGATATGTTTGATAGAAGAAGAAGCATTGTACTGGGTGTGCTGCATGTCCTTGTTGATCTGAACAGTTGTTGTCAGTCAGCTTGTTCCTAATATTGATCTTTCATTTCAGTTGTATGGTGCTTGTCAATATCTTGCTGCTAGGTGCCACGTGAGTATTAATCTTAGGCTACTTCTTGTGATGAAATATACCTGTTCAAACTCCATGATCCTATGGCCTATTGGTCAATCCACTTAAATTCAATTACTTTTCTACAGTATCCCTTTTGATTTAAACATATCTTTTCAAACATGTTTGCCCATGAAATGAGTGGTCAGAAAGTGACTTCTTGGACCTGAATGCCAAAACAATTAGAATAAAGGTGTTCAAAGTTGACCCATTTTGCATACCCCACCATAATGTGAGACATGTCTTCATTGCTGAAAAATATTAAAAGTTGACTTTGATATTATTTAAAACCTTACACACCGTTGTCTAACTATTTTCTAATTTCTTGAAAAAGAAAWTATTAAAAGTTGACTTTGATATTATTTAAAACCTTACACACCGTTGTCTAACTATTTTCWAATTTCTTGAAAAAAGTGTATTTTAACAATTAGCATAAATGATCTAAAATTGCGTAAACTACGATTTTTTTTCATATTCTCGTATGTTATAGCATAGACCCTATTTTACATCATCTGAGGTTTTTATGTTGTGCCGCCATCGGTTGATACACAACATGCTCATGAAAACAGAGTGGATGCCATTTCAATCATTGAAATATAATGAATAGAATGGACCTACCCCTTCAGATCACTGCAATTTTACTGAACTTGAATAGAACAAAAATAAGTTGATGCTGGATAGTAAATAATGCCGGAAAAGCCTTTGTGCAAACAAACTTCCAGAAGTAATCAAGGCACTCTCATGTAGTGGATAAATGAGAAAGCCTTTATTGTTTTTATGGCTTATGCATAGCAGGAATAAAAAAATACTATGCAGCATCAACTTTGTTCTGTAGTATTTCATCCCATGATCAAAGAGCACCTCATGGATTAATTATCAACCATATACGCATTCCTTTCCTGTGTCTCTTATTGAAACATTTACATTTTAATTGACTTTTTAAATTCTAATTACTACCACAAAGATGGCCACCGGTCCACTTTCCGTCCAATGTCAACTTAAATGGTTATGTCTATTCTGTTATCTATTTCTATGATTTCAATAGGTTTCCAATGGACGGTAATTTAAAACAACAGATTCCTATTCAAGTCAACATTCTCTGATGTGTGGACCTCCAAGCAGCTTTGTGGTATCATTTGAAAGTTGCAATAAAAATGGTTGTACATTTATCAGCCAAAACATGACACCCCACCCTGTATTCAATAGCATGTTATGTCTCAACCGATGGCGAGCACAACAAACCTCAGATGTTTACACGTTTTTGGATAATCAAAAAATGTATAGAAAAATGGTTTCACAACCCTGTTTTGTAAGCTTTTAAATGGTATCAATCTCAACCGTTAATGTCTCATGGTATGGTGGGGTATGCAAAATGGGTCAACTTTAAAGCACCTTTTATCTCTTGAATATTTTTACATTCAGGTACAAAAACCCACAACCCTGAATTTCCCAGCACCATACTCTTAACTGAGCGGAGCCATTGGAAGCACTAACCTAGTGTTTGTGTTTTGTGCAGTATGCTGCCAAAGAGTTCCAGCAGGCCTTAGACATCCTGGACATGGAGGAGCCAACCAGCAAGAAGCTGCTGGACCGGAGTGTCAAAGAGGAGAACATGATACAAGAGTCAGACTGGGAGATGACCCCTGCCTCTGTGGGTCTCAGCTTTGACACAATAGGGTCCCATGTGTTTTTGTGGCCCTGTAATACCACGTTTGTGGTCTTACAATGGGATTTTCCAATCTCTTCACATTTATGTTGTTGTGATTACAGGTTAACTATTTACATACTGTACTGAAGGTGACTGAGGCAGATATTGAATACCGTGTTGCCATGTCAAAGACCCTTTGGCTGAATATTTATGGTTTTGTTCCTTTCTAAGCTATAAAAATTTCCTTTTGTCATTATCACCATCATATTATTAAAGGGGTCCCGTCATTCACCCGGTAGCCACATCACCTGCCATATTCATACAAAACTCATGTGTGGGTCTTTTTTTGAATGTCAGAATCCTCTCGAGTCTTCCGACTGATGCTGCTTCAGTGGTTCCTACCCCTTGTGGTCCCTTTAACGTCTTTCTTTCCCTCTCTTTTTCAGATCAACAGTTCCATCTGCCTGTTGCGGGGGAAGATCTATGATGCCATGGACAACCGGCCTCTGGCCACGTCCAGCTACAAAGAGGCCTTGAAACTGGACGTGTACTGCTTTGAAGCCTTCGACCTTCTAACGTCCCACCACATGCTGACCGCTCAGGAAGGTGAGGCCAGAGCAAGACTGGGAACAGAAACAGACTTAAGGGGACTGTGTAATCAAAAAATAAGACAAATGTATACTAGTGATGTACGGGTTGACTCATAACCTGCAGTTCTATCCGTGGGGCAAATGGGTGGTGGGCTGGTTGAATGAAGAGAGAACAATACATTAAAACAATACATAAATGTATCATTCTTGTGCAATGTATAGGCTACATTATTATTATTAAAAAATATATATATATTTGACCCCCCCCCCCCCTTTCCTCCACAATTTCGATCTCGTCTCATCGCTGCAACTCCTCAACGGGCTCGGGAGGCAAAGGTCGAAACATGACCCGCCAAACCGCGCTTAACACTCGCCTGCTTAACCCAGAAGCCAGCCGCACCAATGTGTCGGAGGAAACGCTGTTCAACTGACGACCGAGGTCAGCCTGCAGGTGCCCYGCCCGCCACAAGGAGTCAGTAGTGCACGATGAGCCAAGTAAAGCCCCCCCCCCTGAACAAACCCTCCCCTAACCTGGACGACGCTAGCTCGATGGGGTTTAAGTCTGGAGACTGTGCTGGCCATTCCATGATTTGAAGCCTACCGTCTTGTTATTTRCTTCTAAGGTAGTTCTGACATAGCCTGGAGGTATGTTTTGGTGCATTATCTTGTTGTAGGATGAACCCCTGACAACTAGGCGTACTCCAGAGGGTATTGCTTGGCGCTGCAAAATGCTGTGGTAGTCATTTTGGTTCCGGGTGCCACCCACTCTGTGCAAGTCGCCGACTCTGGATCCACGCTTCCTGCTCCATGTTTAACAGTTGGTGTCACACACTGAGGAACCATCCTTTCGCCTACTCGACGGCATACAAAAACCCTGCGTGATGAACCGAAGATTTTGATTAATCGGTCCATAAGACCTTCCAGTCTTCAGTAGTCCACTGGCGGTGCTTCATGGCCCAGGCAATCCTCTTTTTCTTATTTTGCCATTTTAGCAATGGCTTTCTTACTGCCACTCAACCTGTCAAACTTGCAGCTCGAAGTCTTCTCTTCACAGTTGAAACAGACTAAGATGGCTGCGCCACTCGGGAGCCCTAAGGCACTGCATCTCAGTGCTAGAGGAGTCACCACAGACCCTGGTTTGATTCCAGGCTGTATCACAACCGGTCGTGATTGGGAGTCCCATAAAGCTTTGCACAATTGGCCCAGTGTAGTTAGGGTTTGGCTGGGGTAGAATTTGTTCTTAAAACTTCTTCGGGATCGGTGTCCCGTCCTAGGGACGCTTGAGCAAATGTAGGCTAATGCGATTAGCATGAAGTTGTAAGTAACAAGAGAATTTCCCAGGACATAGACATATCTGGTATTGGCAGAAAGCTTAAATTCTTGTTAATCTAACTGCACTGTCCAATTTACAGTAGCTATTACAGTGAACGAATACCATGCTATTGTTTGAAGAGTGCACAATTTTGAACATGAAAAGTTATTAATAAACAAATTAGGAACATTTGGGCAGTCTTGAGACAAAACAGAAGTGCAATGGTTCATTGGATCAGTCGCAAACATTGCACACTGCCATCTAGTGGCCAAAATCTAAATTGCACCTGGGCTGGAATAATACATTATGGCCTTTCTCTTGCATTTTAAAGATGGTACAAAAAAAATACAAAATAACCTTTTTTTTCTTTTTATAAATCTTTTGCCAGATCTATTGTTATATTCTCCTGAATTCCTTTCACATTTCAACAAACTCCAGTTTTTCCTTTCAAATGGTACCACGAATATGCATATCATTGTTTCAGGGCCTTAGCTACAGGCAGTTAGATTTCCGAAAATTGGAATAAAAGGGGCGGATCCTTAAGAGGTTCTGTAACTGACTTGCCTAGTTAAATAAATGTAAATACATTTGCTTACTTTGACCAGTGTTAAGCTGTGCTTGAAGCGGTTGTACTGTGAGCTGCCTATCATGCAAGCTGTTAAATCTCAAACAATACTGTCCCAAATGATGCTTAAGAGGGTGTAGTAACACAGTCTGTTCCAACACTGCTTTTATACAGACAGAGGTTTTGTAAGTAGTCAACAAAAGTTGGGACACCTGTAGGAATTGTTAGCATCAACTTTCAAGGCTTAATTTACTTCCATTGCTGCAGAACAGCTGTAATTTGTTCCCTGGAAAGGCCTTTTTTATAACTCTGAAATGTACATCATTTTTCCGTAACCAKATTTTTTATTTTTTATTAACCTCTGGCAGTTTACCGCTTATCTTTGTACCGTTTCAGGTTATTCACTGGACTTGAACTACTTAAATTTCAAAACTGGAGAAATGGGGGTGTTCTAAAACTTTTGACCGTTTGTGTGTGATATATTTATTTCTTTCCTTTTTTATTGATAACTTTTTTTTTGTTGCCTTCTTGGGCCTTGGCCTGGTATCACATCGTTAGTAAAATGTTGGTATTGTGACAACCCCACTCTTCGTGTGTTTCTGTGCCCCTTTTTGGGCCCTCACCAGTTTGCATCCCTGAAGTATAGGTATGTATGTTGCTTTGTTGTATGCCATTAACGGTTTATAGATGTGTCTGTAGGGTAAACGTATTACATTTTTCCCCAAACCCCTTATTTGAAGACCTTTTGTCATTTTTGTGTTTGTAGAAAAGGACTTCCTGGACTTGCTTCCTTTGAGCCAACAGTGCACAGAGGAAGAAGACAAATTACTTCACTTCCTGTTTGAGAATAAATTGAAGAAGGTARGTCCACTGTTATCCTCCATGTCAGGACATCAGTTGCGTTCAGATTCCTATTAAGTTTCAGTATTTTACATTGTCATGTGCAATGTTGATCACCATGTTGTGTTTCTATGTTGGAATACACATGTCATCATGTCACTTTGGATTTTGCCCTATAGTTCAGAATGAACCATATGATTATTTTCTAAATATTACAATCACTCATATTTGGTTAATATTGGTTGTCTACAGTTGCCCCTAACAATGACGACAACAACAARCCAGAAATGTTCTCTCTGATTTTACTAAAGTTAAGAGTGGTCATTTGTCTCAAATTAGTGTTCCAATTCCACATTTGTTTCCCCCTCCCTTTCTCCACTTTTTTTCTCTCCATCCATCCTTTCCTCTTTCCTTCCCTCAGTATAACAAACCCAGTGATATGGTGGTCCCAGAGATGGTCAACGGTCTCCAGGACAATTTGGACGTGGTGGTCTCCCTTGCTGAGAGGCATTATTACAACTGTGACTTCAAAATGTGCTACAAACTCACTTCCATGTAAGTTTGGTAACTAATCGCTGGCCCACCTTAACCTTTTAACAACAAATTGAGATGTGTCTGCAGTCTGCAAGCGTTAACTGACCAATCTAACTTTTTTTTTTAATAAGAACTGTTGTGATATTTGTATGGTTTATGTTAGTGGAATATTATTC
The DNA here is from genome assembly GCF_002910315.2 of Salvelinus sp. IW2-2015. Lineage (NCBI taxonomy): Eukaryota > Metazoa > Chordata > Actinopteri > Salmoniformes > Salmonidae > Salvelinus > Salvelinus sp. IW2-2015. The sequence goes on from NC_036839.1 coordinate 3,146,026, forward strand.
TCTCTCAGCTCGGCTCAGTTGTGTAAAAAGGATATGCGTTTCACACTGTCATTTGGGCATGTCTGTAAAACCTGAATGTTTTGTGTTTCTTCAAGGGTGATGGTGAAAGACCCATTCCATGCCAACTGTTTACCTGTTCATATAGGAACACTGGTGGAGCTCAGCAAAGCAAATGGTAAGACTGTTGAAGCTCTCATTGGTTATTCATACATGTGAAAGATACATTTAACATCTGAACGTGTACCATGATTCTCCTCTTTTTACTACCACAGAACTGTTTTACCTTTCGCACAGGCTTGTGGACTTGTACCCCAACAACCCAGTAAGTATAGCCCCTGTCTCTTATACACATCTAGATGTGTATAAGCCCCAATACTAGCATCTTGCCATTCCACATATCCAAGCTCTGATTGGTACGGGAGGTTTTCTTTTGTGTGTGTTTTTATTTTTTGACCACTAGACAAATGGTATACGTTGTTTTCATCCAGGTCTCTTGGTTTGCTGTGGGATGCTACTATCTAATGGTTGGTCACAAAAATGAACACGCGCGTAGATATCTCAGGTACCAGATATCATGTTTTTCTTATCACCGAGCATATTTTATATTCAGCAGTCAGACATTGATATTCTATATATTGTAAATTTAAATATTTTGATTCACTTGCTGCTGAATCAAATCTACAAATTTCAAACTATTATATATATATATATATTTTTTTAAACATAATTGATTATCATTCACTCAGAGTAGAATATCTCTCTTATTTACACTAAGTTCCTTATGCTGTCTCCCACAGCAAGGCGACCACTTTGGAGCGGACGTACGGTCCGGCATGGATCGCCTARGGTCACTCGTTTGCAGTGGAGAGTGAACACGACCAGGCCATGGCTGCCTACTTCACTGCTGCTCAACTGATGAAGGGGTATGTACTGTTATTGCACCCAGACACCCCACAGACACAACACCACACATCCACAGAACAGATCTGTCACATGTGCTGAAAAGCAATGTTGAACATGAACACATTTGTTGGCGTGTGTTCAAAGATGCATCTTGCTAAAAGCAGGTGTGCCTTAGTCATTGAAAACAGTGAGAAATGTACAGTATCATAACAAACTTATATATATATATATATATATATATATATATATATATATATAATAGCATGTACCTTCACAACCTTTCCCATTAGACTTGACCCCTAAACCTTGCTCTCATCTCTCTTGTCCAGATGTCATCTCCCCATGTTGTACATAGGGCTGGAGTACGGTCTTACAAACAACTCTAAACTGGCCGAGCGCTTCTTCAGCCAGGCCCTGAGCATAGCACCAGAAGACCCSTTTGTCATGCACGAGGTGGCCGTTGTGGCCTTTCAGAACGGAGAGTGAGTCACACACACAAATACATACAGAGATAATGTGTATGCACACACTGGGGGAAAACACCCACACATTGGGAAAATGTACATATGTGCATACTCACACACGTGCACCCAAGAGGATATATTGCATACACTGTAATACCCCCACGTGCTCACATACTACACTGAGTGTACAAAGCATTAGGAACACCTCCCTAATATTGAGTTTCTCCCCCTGTTACCCTCAGAACAYCCTCAATTTGTCGGGGATGGACTCTAKAAGGTGTCGAAAGCACTCCACAGAGATGCTGGCCCTTGTTGACTCCAATYCTTTCCACATTTGTGTCAAGTTGGCTGGATGTCCTTTGGGTGGTGGACCATTCTTGGTACATACAGGAATCTGTTGAGRGTGAAAAACACAGCTGTGTTGCAGTTCTTGACACTCAAACCAGTGCACCTGGGCACCTACTACCATACCGTGTTCAAAGACACCTTAAATAATTTGTCTTGCCCATTCACCCTCTGAAGGGCACACACACGCAATCCGTGTCTCAATTYTTTCAAATCCTTTAAACTGTCTCCTCCCCTTCATCTACACTGATTATGAAGTGGYTTTAWCAAGTGARATMAAAAGGATCYTAGCTTTCACCTGGTCATGGAAATACACYGAGTGTTTTGTACGCTCAGTGTTTAACACACTGCAATACCCCCACATGCACACATACACGCTTGAGGGCTCTCATCATAGCCATTAGCAAATGGGTTAGAAGAGTGTTCTCCTAACGATGGGTTTGAACCCACAGGTAGGGCCACGACTGATTCGGTTTGGGTCGCGACGATAAGCGTGGATTCTGTCTATTTATTGCGATTTAGCTGCACCTGACCACGCCTCCATCATAGTTGCTGGAACTGTGCCGGAAAGGACCATTTGTAAAGAAAAAATCTGTGCTGGCACCGTATGGTTCGGGTTGACACGATAGTGTGTGTGAAAGGGTACTTATGCCTTATTTTTTTATTTGTTCATGTGTTGGCTTTGATTGTGCTGAAATGTGTTCAATTCTGCAATTTTCAGCTGGAAAACAGCCGAGAAGTTGTTCCTGGACGCAATGGACAAGATCAAAGCCATTGGGAATGAGGTAGCTGCTCATTTGAATCGACTAACTCTAGCCCCACATGTATTGTGTCATACGCCATTCTTAAAAAATGTTGAACTTCTTAAGAACTGGCAGCCAGTGTAGTTGCTGTGTGTTTATTTTCAATGCAAACATTCCTCTTTTTGTAAAAGTTGTGTTTTTTTCCAGGTAACAGTGGACAAGTGGGAGCCACTCCTGAACAACCTGGGTCACGTATGTCGAAAACTGAAGTGAGTATAAAGATCCTCCGTAAGTATTTACTCATCAGGACACCAGAGGGGTATGTCACGAAGCAGGATGGAGTTGCGAGCTCACTTTGGTTTATTCTGAATTCAACTTTGGAAAACTATTGTCACGAAGGGGTCAACACCTTTTAGCCAGGTAAATTACTATGGTAACTGTTGGACTCTGGGCTTTCCACCGTGCGACATGCACACGCAGTTACAAGCCTGGTTTGAATTAGTGGAAGCTGTTGGATAAATAACCACCTTTGTGAGCTGGAATGTGGCGCTAACTGAAACCAGTTAGACTAAACTAATTGCAAAATATTCCTAGTTGGCTTGTGACGCCCCTTTTGAGGGGATGGAACTGAACAGAATGGAAGTTCTGACTGGCATATGCAGTATCTCTGTATCTCCTATGACATCACTGTTGTGGTCCTGTCCTTGTTCTCATCTCACTTATAAGTTCAGGATTAGGTAGTTAGACAGGCCGGCGTTTCTCTGTTGTCTCCCAGGTACCTGATAAAGCATTGTTAAAGGACAGGGATCCAAACATTTTCCTGAGTGGTATTTCAGGAGGAGAGTTTGAGGTGATGAGGAGACTTACTGCAGGGTTCSCCAACTGACGGCCCGCAGGCTGAATTTGTCCCGCGGGTGGTTTCATTTTGCCCCCCATGTTTTCTGAGCCGAAAGAAGAAATGTTTCTTTGTTGGACATAGAATACTGTAAAATCACCAGGAAATCCGCTCCAACTGATTTTAATTTAAGAAATATTTTCCCAAGTTTTCCCATTCATAATGGAGAGAAATGTGATCGTGTACAAATGTAAGCAAGGCTTGAAAGTATTGATTTATTCAAACATATCTGTTTAGGCTTCTTACAGTCAATTGGTAGTCTACAAATGATTTGTAATTGTGTTCTGGCCCCCCGACCATCCGCTGAACATAAAATCGGCCTGCGGCTGAAACTAGTTGACGATCCCTAACCTACTGTATCTCTCTCTTTTTCTTTCTCCTCACACTATTTTCAAAGACACGCTTTTGCTCTTCTCCAGTCCTTAGGACTCTCATTGCGTATTAATGCACAATGCATAGTAGCCACTAAGCAGATCTAGAGAGGCTTTGCAGTGCAAGTGGCTGTTTTGAAAAGGTTTGGGTACTTCATATCTAAAGGGGCATCTTTGGAAATCCACACCTTGCAGTTAATGCGTGTTTTTATTTTAATGAAGGTTTRTTAACAGGATTGCAGTGTTGACTGATCTATTGAATTAATCAGTTGGTAAAGCCCTGCAAACAACATTCACATGCTTCCGTAATTTATTTGTTCAKGAGATGATGGGATGTTTTCCTATGTGGTGAATTTGTTTATGGTAAAATATTGAGACATTAATTGAACCTGAGTGAAGTGAGAGGCAGGGTTTGCAGTTTTGGGACTATTCAATTGGTTCCATTGTGCCAATCTCAATCAAGAACTGCTAATAATTATAATATTAATKATTCATTTAATTTGTAAATCACTTCTCACACCCAAGGTGCAAATTATTATTTATTTATTATGTATATACACTTCTGTTCAAAAGTTTGGGGTCACTTAGAAATGTCCAGGTTTTGAATGAAAAGCACATTCTTTTTGTCCATTTTTAAAATATCAAATTGATCAGAAATACAGTCTAGACATTGTGAATGTCGTAAATGACTGATGTAGCTGGAAACGGCTGATTTTTTTATGGAATATCTACATAGGTGTACAGAGGCCTATTATCAGCAACTATCACTCCTGTGTTCCAATGGCACGTTGTGTCAGCTAAACCAAGTTTATAATTTTAAAAGGCTCTCTACTTTCTCCYTTCATCACTCCCTCTCCTGACTAGTCTCCAAGTCCCTGCCGCTGAAAAACATCCCCACASCATGATGCTGCCACCATCATGCTACACCGTAGGGACGGTGACAGGTTTCCTCCAGACGTGACGTTTGGCATTCAGGCCAAAGGGTTCAATCAAACTCGCAAGTGGGCTGTCGTGGCTTTTGCTGAGGAGTGGCTTCCATCGTGAATTGCTACAYAGATAGTTGTCCTTCTGGAAGGTTCTCCCATCTTCACAGAGGAACTCTGGAGCTCTGTCAGAGTGACCATCGGGTTCTTGGTCACCATCCTGACCAAGGCCCTTCTCCCCCGATAGCTCAGTTTGGCCAGGCGGCCAGCTCTAGGAAGTCTTGGTTGTTCCAAACTTCTTCCATTTAAGAATGACGGAGGCCACTGTGTTCTTGGGACTTTCAATGCTGCAGAAATGTTTTGGTACCTTTCTCCAGATCTGTGCTTCGACATAATCCTGTCTCAGAGCTCTATGAACAAATCCATCGACCTCATGGCTCGGTTTTCTCTGAAATGCACTGTCAAGTGTGGGACCATTTTTTTATAGACAGGTGTGTGGACATGATTTTGGAAAGGCAATCAATTGAATTTACCACAGGTGGACTCAAATCAAGTTGTAGAAACATCTCAAGGGTGATCAATGGAAACAYAATGCACCTGAGCTCAATTTCGAGTTTCATAGCAAAGGGTCMGAATGRTTATGTAAAATAAGCTATTTCTGTTTATTTGTTAATACATTTGCAATAGTTTATGGGGTATTGTGTATAGATTGAGATGTTTTAATTAATGCGTTTCAGAATAAGGCTGTAAACACATATTGAGGAAGGGGTATGAATACTTTCTGAATGCACTGTAGTGTAGCTTGTTTAGGCACTTGGCAGATGCGCCAACAAACAGGACGTTTACAATAGTCCAGACGGGATGAAATAAAGGCGTGGATGAGTCGATCAGCCTAAGGTTGTGATAGTATAGGTCGTAACCTGGCAATGTTCTGTAGATGGAAAATGAGACTTTGGTCACACTCTGGATGTGGGCCTCAAACGAGAGCATACTGTCATATCACACCCAGGTTGCGAACCTCACTGGAGGYGAGGATCTTGACACCATCAATATTGAGGCTGTAGCTGCTGATATTTATGATGGTGTGAGTGCCAATATGTCTTTTTGCAGTTTAACTGTAAGAGGTGGCAGGTAGTCTAGTGGTTAGAACGTTGGGCCAGTAACCGAAAGGTTGCAAGATCGAATCCCAGAGCTGCCAAGGTAAAAATCTGCCATTCTGCCCCTGAACAAGGCAGTTAACCCACTGTTCCTAGGCCGTCATTGAAAATAAGAATTTGTTCTTAACTGACTTGCCTAGTTAAATAAAAAAACTCAACTGCATCCACGCATTGATGTCCTGCAGGCAGCTTACCAGGAATGGAGTGCGTAGCCTTTTCTAAATAGAAAAGTATTGGACTGGCCGCATAAGTGTTTATTCGGGTCCAAACAGTAAAAATGAAATTAAGAAAATCTCTATATCAGTCAAAAGTTTGGACACACCTACTCATTCAAGAGATTTTATATTTTCTAGATTGTAAAATAATAGTGAAGACAAAAACTATGAAATAACACATCGAATCGTAGTAACCAGTAAATTGTAGTAACCAGAAAAGTGTTCAACAAATCAAAATATATTTGATATTCTTCAAAGTAGCCACCCWTTGCCTTGATGACAGCATTGCACACTCTTGGAATTCTCTCAACCAGCTTCACCTGGAATGCTTTTCCAACCTTCTTGAAGGCGTTCCCACATATGCTGAGCACTCGTTGGCTGCTTTTCCTTCACTCTGCGGTCCCAATCATCTCAATTGGGTTGAGGTTGGGTGCTTGTGGAGGCCAGGTCATCTGATGAAGCACACCATCACTCTCCCTATTGGTCAAATAGCCCTTACACAGCCTGGAGGTGTGTTTTGGGTCATTGTCCTGTTGAAAAACAAATGATAGTCCCACGAAGCGCAAACCAGATGGGATGGCGTATCGCTGCAAAATGCTGTGGTAGCCATGCTGGTTAAGCATGCCTTGAATTCTAAATAAATCACTGACAGTGTCACCAGCAAGGCACCATCACACCTCCATGCTTCACGGTGGGAACCACCCGTTRGGAGATCATCTACTCTGCGTCTCACGAAGACATGGCGGTTGGAACCAAAAATCTCAAATTTGGACTCCTCAGACCAAAGTACAGATTTCGACCGGTCTAATGTCCATRGCTCTTGTTGCTTGGCCTAAGCAAGTCTCTTCTCATTATTGGTGTTCTTTTAGTAGTGGGTTCTTTGCAGCAATTTGACCTTGAAGGCCTGATTCACACAGTCTACTCTGAACAGTTGTGAAGATGTCTGTTACTTGAACTCTGTGAAGCATTTATTTGGGCTGCAATTTCTGAGGCTGGTAACTCTAATGAACTTATCCTCTGCAGCAACTCTGTGTCTTCCTTTCCTGTGACGGTCCTCATGAGAGCCAGTTTCATCATAGCGCTTGATGGTTTTTGCGAATGCACTTGAAGAAACTTTAAATGTTCTGGATTGACTGACCTTCATGTCTTTTAAATTAATGACGGACTGTCATTTCTCTTTGCTTATTTGAGCTGTTCTTGCCATAATATGGACTTGGTATTTTACCAAATAGGGCTCTTCTGTATACCCCCCCTACCTTGTCACAACACAACTGTTGGGCTCAACCGCATTAAGAAGGAAATAAATTCCACAAATGTACTTTTAACAAGGCGCACCTGTTAATTGATTTGCTTTTTTCCCCACCTTTTATTTAACCAGGTAGGCTAGTTGAGAACAAGTTCTCATTTGCAACTGCGACCTGGCTAAGATAAAGCAAAGCAGTTCGACACATAAAACAACACAGAGTTACACATGGAACATACAATCAATAATACAGTAGAAAAAAGTCTATATACAGCATGTGCAAATGAGGTAGGATAAGAGAGGTAAGGCAATAAATAGGGCATGGTGGCGAAGTAATTACAATATAGCAATTAAACACTGGAATGGTAGAATGTGCAGAAGATGAATGTGCAAGTAGAGATACTGGGGTGCAAAGGAGGAAGATAAATAAATAAATACAGTATGGGGATGAGGTAGATTGGATAGGCTATTTACAGATGAGCTATGTACAGGAGCAGTGATCTGTGAGCTGCTCTGACAGCTGGTGCTTAAAGCGAGTGAGGGAGGTAAGAGTTGCCAGATTTAGTGATTTTTGCAGTTCATTCCAGTCATTGGCAGCAGAGAACTGGAAGGAGAGGCGGCCAAAGGAAGAATTGGCTTTGGGGGTGACCAGTGAGATATACCTGCTGGAGCGCGTGCTACGCGTGTGTGCTGCTATGGTGACCAGTGAGCTGAGATAAGGCGGGGCTTAACCTAGCAGAGACTTGTAGATGACCAGGAGCTAGTGGGTTTGGCGACGAGTATGAAGCGAGGGCCAGCCAACGAGAGCGTACAGGTCGCTAAGTGCGTGCGGTATAGTATATTGGGCTTTGTGACAAAACGGATGGCACTGTGATATAGACTGCATCCAATTTGTTGAGTAGAGTGTTGGAGGCTATTTTATAAATGACAATCGCCGAAGTCGAGGAGCGTAGGATGATCAGTTTTACAGAGGTATGTTTGGCAGCATGAGTGAAGGATGCTTTGTTGCGAAATAGGAGCCGATCTTAGCATTTAATTTTGGATTGAGATGTTTTAACTTGAGTCTGGAAGGAGAGATTTACAGTCTAACCAGACACCTAGTATTTGATAGTTGTCCACATATCTAAGTCAGAAACTGTCCAGAGTAGTGATGCAGGCAGGTGCGGGCAGCGATCAGTTGAAGAGCATGCATTTAGTTTTACTTGCATTTAAGAGCCGTTTGGAGGCCACGGAAGGAGTGTTGTATGGCAGTGAAGCTCATCTGGATGTTATTTAACACAGTGTCCAAAGAAGGGCCAGAAGTATACAGAATTGGTGTCGTCTGCGTAGAGGGTGATCGGAGAAATCACCAGCAGCAAGAGCGACATCATTGATGTAATACAGAGAAGAGTCGGCCCGAGAATTGAACCCACGATGTCTATGCAGTGTAGTTCGGTCACCCCCATTCATCGACGCACAGAGGATGGACTGCGGTGCCCCTGGACAACAGGATGCACCCCTACCGCGATTTGACACAGCTGATCACTCACTATCACCGAGAGGATAGTATTTGCGCTCGAAGGGCAATCAATTGAGGAGAAAACCGACGAAGCGATCGCTTTGAGTCTGCCACAATTAAGAATGTGTGATGGACAGGTCAA
>NC_036839.1:3154949-3162318 GCF_002910315.2 Salvelinus sp. IW2-2015
CGGCATTAAGAAGCCTTTGGAGGCCACGGGAGGAGTGTTGTATGGCAGTGAAGCTCATCTGGATGTTATTTAACACAGTGTCCAAAGAAAGGGCCAGAGGTATACAGAATGGTGTCGTCTGCGTAGAGGTGGATCGGAGAATCACCAGCAGCAAGAGCGACATCATTGATGTATACAGAAAGAGTCGGCCCGAGAATTGAACCCTGTGGCACCCCCATAGACTGCCAGAGGTCCGGACAACAAAGGCCCTCCGATTTGACACACTGAACTCTTATCAGAGAAGTAGTTGGTGAGGCAATCAATTGAGAAACCAAGGCTGTTGAGTCTGCCAATAAGAAATGTTGTGATTGACAGTCAGGTAACTACCTCAGAATGAAGCTGGTTGAGAGAATGCCCAGGAGTGTTGCCACGCTGTCATCAAGGCTAAGGGTGGCTGCTCTTTGAAGAATCTCAGCTATATAAAAATTATATTTTTGTTTACTACGTGATTCCATATGTGTTATTTCATAGTTTTGACGTCTTAAATATTATTCTACAATGTGTAAAAAAATAACCTTGAATCACTTGGTGTGCCAACCTTTGACTGGTACTTTCAGGACCCTGTCTTTCAAAGATAATTCGTAGAAATCCAAACAACTTCACAGGTCTTTATTGTAAACGGTTTAAACACTGTTTCTCATGCTTGTTCAATGAACCATAAACAATTAATGAACATGCACCTGTGGAAAGGTCGGTGAGACACTAACTGCTTACAGACGGTAGGCAATTAAGGTCACAGTTATGAAAACTTAGGACACTAAAGAGGCCTTTCTGCTCATCAGCGTGAATGTGCCTTAGGCATGCTGCAAGGAGGCAGGAGGACTGCAGATGTGGCSAGGGCAATAAATTGCGATGTCCGTACTGTGAGACGCCTAAGACGSKGCTACAGGGAGTCAGGATGGACAGCTGATCATCCTCTTAGTYGCAGACCACGTGTAACAACACCTGCACAGGATTGGTACATCCGAACATCACACCTGCGGGACAGGTACAGGATAGCAACAACTGCCTGAGTTACACCAGGAACGCACAATCCCTCCATCAGTGCTCAGACTGTCCGCAATGGGCTGAAAGAGGCTGGACTGAGGGCTTGTAGGCCTGTTGTAAGGCTGGTCCTCAARCAGACATCACCGGCAACAACGTCGCCTATTCATTGTCTGCATGCAACTTACTGTTATGTAACTTGTTATGCAATAATAATAAATTTACTCCTGAACTTATTTAGGCTTGCCATAACCAAGTGTTTGAATATGTATTGACTGAAGACCTTTCAGCTTTTCATTTTAATTAATTTGTAAACTTTTTGTAAAACACAGTGCCTTCAGAAAGTATTCATACCCCATGACTTACTCCACATTTTGTTATGTTGCAACATGAATTCAAAATGGATTAAATATATTTTTCTCACCCATCTACACACCCCATAATGACAAAGTGAATGTGTGTTTTTAGACATGTTTGCAAATGTATTTAAAATTAAATATCTTATTTACATAAGTATTCCCCTGAGCCAATACATGGTAGAATCTTATTTTGCAGCGATTACAGCAGTGAGTCTTTCTGGGTAATTCTCTAATAGCCTTGAACACCTAGGTTGTACAATATTTGCACATTCTTTTAAAAAAAATCTTCAACCTCTGTCAAGTTGGTTGTTGATCATTGCTAGACAGAAATTTAAGTTTTGCCGTAGATTTTTAAATTAGAACTGTAGCTAGGCCAGTCAGGAACATTCAGTGTCGTCTTGGTAAGCAACTCCAGTGTATATTTGGCCTTGTGTTTTGGGTTATTCTACTGAAAGGTGAATGTTTCTCCCAGTGTCTGTTGGAATGCAGACTGAACCAGGTTTTCCTCTCTTTCTTTTTAGCTTAAAAAAACTCCCTTGCAGATGACAAGCATATCCATAACACGATGCAGCCACAACCAWGTTTGAAAATATGAAGAGTGGTACTCGGTGATGTTAGATTTGCCCCAAACATAACACTTTGTATTCAGGAAATTGTTATTTTCGTTGACCACATATTTTGCAGTTTTATTTTAGTGCCTTATTGCAAACAGGATGCATGTTTTGGAATAATATAAAAATTACTCTGTCATTTGGGTTAGTATTGTGGAGTAACTACAATGTTATTGATCCGTCCTTAGTTTCCTCCTATCACAGCCGTTCAACTCTGTTTTAAAGTCACCATTGGCCTCATGGACGGTTTCCTTCCTCTCCTGCAGCTMAGTTAGGAAAGATGCCTGTATCTTTGTAGTGAATGGGTTTAGGATACACTATCCAAAAGTGTAATTTATAACGTRACCATGCTCAGTGATATTCAGTGTCTGCTTAAAAAATMTGAAAACCTCCKTGGTCTTTGTGGTTGAATCTTTGTTAGAAATTCACTGCTCGACTGAGGGACCTTACAATTATCTGTACGAGGTAGGCATTCAAAAATCATGTTAAACACTTGCACACACCGTGAGTCCATGCAAAATAACTTTATTTAGGCTTGTCATAACAAAGGGGTTGAATACTTGACTCAAGACATTTTAGTTTTACATTTTTTATTCATTTGTAAAAATGTCAAACATATTTCCACTTTTAGATTATGGAGGGAGGTGGGTGCGCCAGTGACACTCAATTGAATCATTTTTAAATTCAGGTTGTAACACACAATTTGTAACAAGTCAAAGGGGTATGAATACTTTCTGAAGGCACCGTGCTCATTGGGCTGATGCCAAGTCTGTGAGGCAGAGAAAGTCTAGACCTCTATCAGCAATGATGTCATTCAGTAGTAAGCCTTTGTTTATGGATCTTGAATTTAAAAGCCCCAGTTGCCTGAGGCGCAGCATGCAGAACTGGCCAGTGTCCTTTATCATCCACCTCCGGTGTGCATGATGTACTGTGTTGTATTGAACTGGGCAGTGTACACAATAGACTTAGGTTTGTTCTTTAGTCTACCACCCCATTATCCTTGCTGTCTGCATTTTTCCTGGAGGATCCCGTATAGGCTTTTCTTCAGTTTCCTGCACAGGTTTTCTTTTCAAATGTTCCAAAACATCTGAGGAATCCTTGGGTGTAGTGAATGATAGTTCCATCCTTTGGTCCCATTTCTGTATCTTTTGGTCCAGCCTTTGGTCCTGTCGATGGGAGACAAGATGAGGATCAACTTTCTTTTTTTTTTTTATATATAATAACATTCTGGATTTGTGCAGTGAAATGTGTTGTGTTACAAGTTCAGCCATAGTAGTACAGAGCCCCTGGAGCAAAAAATGTTTTCCTTGTTGGCTTGGATATTCAAACCTTTCAGTTACTGGCCCAATACTCTAACTGCTAGGCTATTTGTCGCCCTAGGATCCTAGGAGGATCTGAGCTGATATTTGAATCCAAACAACTACAGTTGAAGTCGGAAGTTTACATACATCTTAGCCAAATACATTTAAACTTTGTTTTTCACAATTCACAATTGAATCCATGTAAAAATTCCCTGTCTTAGGTCAGTTAGGATCACCACTTTATTTTAAGGAAAGTGAAATGTCAGAATAATAGTAGAGAGAATTATTTATTTAAGCTTTTTATTTCTTTCATCACATTCCCAGTGGGTCATAAGTTTACATACACTCAATTAGTATGTGGTAGCATTGCTTTAAGTTGTTTAACTTGGGTCAAACGTTTCGAGTAGCCTTCCACAAGCTTCCCACAATAGTTGGGTGAATTTTGGCCCATTCCTCCTGACAGAGCTGGTGTAACTGGGTCAGGTTTGTAGCCTCCTTGCTCGCACACACTTTTTCAGTTCTTCCCACAAATTTTCTATAGGATTGAGGTCAGGCTTTGTGATGGCCACTCCAATACCTTCAGCCAATCAAATGTATTTTTAAGCCCTTCTTACATCAGCTGATATCTGAAAGTGCTGTACAGAAACTCAGCCTAAAACCTCAAACAACAATGCAGGTGTAGAAGCACGGTGGCTAGGAAAAACTCCCTAGGAAGGCCAGAACCTAGGAAGAACCTAGAAAGGAACCAGGCTATGAGGGTGGCCAGTCCTTCTTCTGCTATGCGGGTTGGAGATTATAACAGAACATGACCAAGATGTTGAAATGTTCATAGATGACCAGCAGGGTCAAATAATATAATCACAGTGGTTGTCGAGGGTGCAACAGGTCAGCACCTCAGGAGTAAATGTCAGTTGCTTTTCATAGCCAATCATTCTAGAGACAGCAGGAGCGGTTAGAGGATACTCTGAGAGTTGGAAAACAGCAGGTCTGGGACGGGTAACACGTCCGGTGAACAGATCAGGGTTCCATAGCCGCAGGCAGAACAGTTGAAACTGGAGCAGCAGCACGGCCAGGTGGACTGGGGACAGCAAGGAGTCATCAGGCCAGGTAGTCCTGAGGCATGGTCCTAGGGCTCAGGTCCTCCTCCGAGAGAAAGAAAAAGAGAGAATTAGAGAGAGCATACTTACATTCACACAGGACACAGGAGAAGACAGGGGAAATACTCCAGATATAACAGACTGACCCAAGCACCCCGACACACAAACTACTGCAGCATAAATACTGGAGGCTGAGACGGGAGGGGTCGGGAGACACTGTGGCCCTGTCCGACAGGGCCAAGCAGGCAGGATATAACCCCACCCACTTTGCCAAAGCACAGCCCCCACACCACTAGAGGGATATCTTCAACTACCACCTTGACTTTGTTGTCCTTAAGCCATTTTGCCACATCTTTGGAAGTATGCTTGGGGTCATTATCCATTTGAAAGATCCATTTGCGACCAAGCTGTCAGCTGTCGTACCCCATCAGAACCCAAATTACAAGCTTGTTTCACTCCAATGTCTGTGAAGAAATGTAAAACTAAACAAGCAACACTATAAAGCCTCAAAACATGGTTTAAACTATAACTTGTAAAACATTGGTCAGTCCTTCCATTATTGGTATCCATAGCTCTGTCTAMGAATTTTTTACATTTCTCCAGCTCTATCGCTCAGCATATTTATTGTTTCGACTTCTAATTGCTGCTCTAAGGATTAAGTTTGCAAGAGTAAATTACCAAGGCTGCCACTAGGTGCCATGGAACAATATCAAAAATTAAACAAGTACTATTTTTACCTAGTTCTGATAGGGAAGGTGTTTGGTTACATCCTTTTTTTGGCTCTCTGAACCCACCCAGCCCAGGCAGAACTCTTTTATTTGGCTCTTGTCATTAGAGAACTGTCCAATTTGGTTGTTTTGTTCTGTCCTCCAATAGGAAGTATGTCCAGGCGTTAGAGTACCACCGCCAGGCCCTGGTTCTCATCCCCCAGCACGCGTCAACCTACTCCGCCATCGGATATGTGCACAGCCTCATGGGAGACTTCGAGAGCGCCATCGACTACTTCCACACGGTACTGTTTATTTTTTTGGTCCGTTTTATTTACATTTTAAATCCATAGACACAGAACCTGTGTGACACGTTGAATAAATATTGCTGTGCATTTTAATGTTATTACAGCAATTGATGTGAGTTTTTTTGCTTCTTTTTCTGACAGGCACTTGGTCTTAAGCGAGATGACACGTTTTCTGTGACGATGCTCGGCCACTGCATTGAGATGTACATTGGGGATACGGATGCCTACATAGGTAAAACTTCCTACATAGGTAAAACGACTTCCTTTGCAACCCATGCTAAAAACAGATTTGCGAAAAATATTTGTGGATGTATTTGTTATATTTTTGCCTGTGAACATCAATGACTTACAACACATTTAAGTACTGTTGATTTTGCGTTTCTTTTTTGCTTTTTCCGATTCTTGTTGCCAGCATGTGCCTTGCCGGCGAATTGTGTTAAGAAATAATGTCCAAACAGGTCCATACAGAAATGGTTTGTCAAGATCGGTGTGGAAGAACTTGACTAGCCTGCACAGAGCCCTGACCTCAACCCCATCAAACACCTTTGGGATAAATTGGAACGCTGACTGCGAGCCAGGCCTAATRGCTCAACATCAGTGGCGGACCTCACTAATGCTCTTGTGACTGAATGGAAGCAAGTCCCCACAGCAATGTTCCAACATCTAGTGGAAAGCCTTCCCAGAAGCGTGGAGGCCGTTCTAGCAGCAACGGGGGGGACCAACTTCATATTAATGCTCATAATTTTGGAATGAGCAGGTGTCCACATACTTTTGGTCGTGTGTGTGTGTGTGTGTGTGTGTGTGTGTGTGTGTGTGTGTGTGTGTGTGTCTAAAGCATTTAATAGTATATGTGTCTTTCAGGGACGGACATAAAAGACAAAGTCCGTGGGACGCTGAGCACGCCGGGGTTGATGAAGATGCTGAACACGTCGACGGAACCCAGTAACGCTCGAACCACGGCTCTTCTGGAGGAGAGCGGCATCATGGCCCTGGAGACGCCGCCGTCCAATCAGGACAAGGCCTCGTTGGACACGCCCCTGCGGAGCTCGCTGCCCCTGGAATGCAACATGTACGAGAGTGACATGATGCTCGAGACCTCGATGTCTGACACCAGCGCGTGATGTCACTGATGATATCATAGTAGTGGCAGGTTGCCTGGTCCCAGCCTCGGGACCCATTACCAACCAGAAAGTTGGCACTTATCTATAGGTTTCTCGTCGTGTTCCCCTCTTGGGGATTTGAAATGATGGGATTGGAATAGACTAAGCGATAGGGAAGAGGTTTTAAGGCAGAGCTTTTTAGCATGAATTTGAGCTTCAGTCCAATTGGTTTTGTTGGAAAAAGATGTCCCACTCAGTAACGTATTGTAAAATATATATTTTTTGGTCTGAATGAATATTGCTCACACTATTTCAATCCTTTCATATTCCCAAGGGGAAGTTGAAAGGGACCTGGGGATGTGAGGTGTGGGCTTGGTTTGGATGTGTGCCTCAGGGAGGTAGTCTGAAGACAATGGGGAAAGCAGAGACATGGTACTCTGATGCTTAACAGAATGGAATGAATGCAGCAGCAACCCCGTCTGCACTAACTGACTGTGCCCCCTACTCCTGCCCACTAGCAGGAACGTGTGTTGCTACCTGTGGATTTTTACTTTGAATAAACAAACAAAACTGGCTGAATGCAAGAGTGTTTTGATCAAAATACTGGTAATACTTAAAATAAACCATACGTTTATCTTTTTATATTCTGTTTTTTTTTTGTGTAATCATTGCAGTCTTGGTCAGGTTGCTTTAAAAAAAAAAACAGTGACTAATACTTTTCACACTACCAACCATATCTGTATACATCCCAATGCATTTCAATTGCTATAGACTTGAATGGAACAAAATTCTGGTCGTAACTAGTCTTCCACCGTTTAAGCTAGAAACGGAATTCAAACTTTAAAACGTGGTCTGGAATAGGT
>NC_036839.1:3162928-3163386 GCF_002910315.2 Salvelinus sp. IW2-2015
GGAAACGCGTGCCGTCATCATTGCTTTGCACAAAAAGGGCTTCACAGGCAAGGATATTGCTGCCAGTAAGATTACACCTAAATCAACCAATTTTGGAGGATGGCCTGGTGTCAAGAAGTGCAGCAAAGAAGCCACTTCTCTACAGGAAAAACATCAGGGACAGACTGATATTCTGCAAAAGGGACAGGGATTGGACTGCTGAGGACTGAGGTAAAGTCATTTTCTCTGATGAATCCCCTTTCCGATTGTTTGGGGCATCCGGGAAAAAAGCTTGTCTGGAGAAGACGAGGTGAGCGCTACCATCAGTCCTGTGTCATGCCAACAGTAAAGCATCCTGAGACCATTCATGTGTGGGGTTGCTTCTCAGCCAAGAGAGTGCTCACTCACAATTTTGCCTAAGAACACAGCCATGAATAAATAATGGTACCAACACATCCTCGAGAGCAACTTCTCCCAAC
>NC_036839.1:3168071-3177439 GCF_002910315.2 Salvelinus sp. IW2-2015
CTAATTGCCTATAATTTCCACCTGTTGTCTATTCCATTTGCACAACAGCATGTGAAATTTATTGTCAATCAGTGTTTCTTCCTAAGTGGACAGTTTGATTTCACAGAAGTGTGATTGACTTGGAGTTACATTGTGTTGTTTAAGTGTTCCCTTTATTTTTTTGAGCAGTGTATATACTACTACAACCTTATTTGCATGAATCCCAATGTATTTCAGGTGCCATAGAAACACCATTCAAACTTTAAAATGTGCAGACCGGTCTGGAGTAGTGTGCTTGTATACTGACCACAACTACTGAATGAATACAACTARTYACCACAACCACACACCTATTGACCWCAACTACTCCACATCACTTCTGACCACAACCACACAACTATTGACCACAACCACAACCACATAACTGACCACTACTACTGAACACAACCACATAGRTGACCACAACTACAGACCACACAACTACTAACCACACAACTACTGAGAAACACAACTACTGATCACAACCCAACAACCACTGACCACACAATAACCACACAACTACTGACCACAGCTACAAACACCACCCCAACGTTGACATGTGCTGACTGGCTCAATTTAGATGGCTTCAACACAGGTTTTTGCTATCATTCCCACTTCATAGACTATAAAGCTTGTTGTATCCCCATTCATTTAAATGGCGGAATGCATTCTTCAACATTCAAAACTGAAATCACTGCCACAATAAATGTTGAATGTTCAAACAAACATTTTGAACTTAAAACACATATGGTACTCACGTTAGCCTACTATACTAGCCCACTATAATAACCACATCTACAAACCACCCCAAAATAGTTTTTGTGACCTAACACACAGCCTTCGAAAACCCTACTACTGCCGTCACTACCCCTACTACTTCAAAACAATAAATACTTGAGTGCTATTCAGGGGTGTGAATACTTTCTGTAGGCACTGTACTTCTCAAGCCTACTTACACAGCCATGTAATAGAAAAGAGCAACTCTCGGGTTGTCCGTCTGTTTGGGTTACACCATATCTTTGGAGAGCAGAGACAAGATGTCACACACACACTTCAAAGGTCAGATGCTGAGATGGAAGGGATGGTTGTTATTCTAAGCTCAGCAAAAAAAGAAACGTCCCATTTTCAGGACGCTGTCTTAAAAAGATAATTCGTAAAAATCCAAATAACTTCACAGATCTTCATTCTAAAGGGTTTAAACACTGTTTCCCATGCTTGTTCAATGAACCATAAACAATTAATGAACATGCACCTGTGGAAAGGTTGTTAAGACACTGACAGCTTACAGACGGTAGGCAATTAATTAAGGTCACAATTATGAAAACTTAGGACACAAAAGAGGCCTTTCTACTGACTGAAAAACACAAAAAGAAAGATGCCAAGGGTCCCTATTCATCTGCGTGAATATGCCTTAGTCATGCTGCAAAGAGGCATGAGGACTGCAGATGTGGCCAGGGCAATAAATTGCAATGTCCGTACTGTGAGACGCCTAAGACAGCGCTAAAGGGAGACGGGACAGACAGTTAATCGTCCTCGCAGTGGCAGACCACGTGTAACAACACCTGCACAGGATCGGTACATCCGAATTTCACACCTGCGGGACAGGTACAGGATGGCAACAACAACTGCCCGATTTACACCAGGAACYCACAATCCCTCCATCAGTGCTCAGACTGTCCGCAATAGGCTGAGAGAGGCTGGACTGAGGGCTTGTAGGCCTGTTGTAAGGCAACATCACCGGCAACAACGTTGCCTATGGGCACAAACCTACCATCGCTGGACCAGACAGGACTTGCAAAAAGTGCTCTTCTCTGACAAGTCGCGGTTTTGTCTCACCAGGGGTGATGGTCGGATTCGCGTTTATCGTCGAAGGAATGAGCGTTACACTGAGACCTGTACTCTGGAGCGGGATCAATTTGGAGGTGGAGGGTCCGTCATGGTCTGGGACGGTGTGTCACATCATCGGACTGAGCTTGTTGTCATTGCAGGCAATCTCAACGGCAGCGAAGAGCCCGGATCTGAATCCCATTGAGCACTTCTGGGACCTGTTGGCTCGGAGGGTGAGGGCTAGGGCTAGGGCTAGGGCCATTCCCCCCAGAAATATCCGGGAACTTGCAGGTGCCTTGGTGGAAGAGTGGGGCAACATCTCATAGCAAGAACTGGCAACTCTGGTGCAGTCCATGAGAAGCAGTACTTAATGCAGCTGGTGGCCACACCAGATACTGACTTGATTTTGAGCCCCCCTTTGTTCAGGGACACATTATTCCATTTCTGTTAGTCACATGTCTGTGGAACTTGTTCAGTTTATGTCTCAGATGTTGAATCTTATGTTCATACAAATATTTACACATGTTAAGTTTGCTGAAAATAAATGCAGCTGACAGTGAGAGGAAGTTTATTTTTTTGCTGAGTTTATTTCTGAGAATTCTCCCTGTGCTGCTACTAGGGCTGGCTACTACACTTTAGTTCCATTAATCAAACTTCTGTTGTCCACATGTGTTCGTAGCTTGCTACAATAAGAAGAATGGATGCAAAATTGGTTATTACTGTGATGGAATTCCCGGAACTACATGATGTGACCTTTTTTATGTATAGATACACAAACAAACAAAAATGCAGCTTGGAGGAAAGTGTCAGAAGTCGTTGGTGTCCCTGGTGGGCTTCATAAAATAACATCACTTTTATATGGGGCGGCAGCGTAGCCCAGTGGTTAGAGCGTTGGACTAGTAACCGAAAGGTTGCAAGTTCGTAATCCCCGAGCTATAATAAAGCCTAAAGAGCATTCCAGATAACATGAGGTAATGTTAACATTACATGTCTGTCGGCAGCAATCGTGATTAAAATCTCTTAAAAACAATGTTGAAAAGGGAATAATGTTAGCTAACTTCGCTAGATAGGCCACTACATTGGTTGGAGAAAAAAGTACATTGGGTCTACTTAACACTATGTTTAGCCAACTYTACAAAGTTTKTATCGGTAGCTTGTAAGTTAAATATTATCAGCTAACAGTACATTGGRAAATTACATTTACATTTAAGTCATTTAGCAGACGCTCTTATCCAGTGCAAGTTGTCCTTTGTCCAGAATAATCGTGGCTCGGTTGTAGATTGTCGTCTTCAACTTTGGAATTAGCAGCAAACATTAGCCATGTGGCGAAGACGTATCCAACTCACCATAACGCAGCACAAATAAAATACCGAAAATCGCAATATACTGATATAAACTGATATAACGGTTTAAAATAACTACATTATGATGTTTTTAACACCTATATCGAATAAAATCAGAGCCGGATATATCTAACGCCTATAACGAGAGCTTTTCAGAATGCAATCCTGAGGTCTGTCTTGCGCCATGACGAACGTTGAAAAGACTGCACACCCGGTTCCAAGAGCTTTTGTACGGCCTCAGATCTACCTAGACACTCCATTCCAATTCTCACTGCTTACTGACATCTAGGGGAAGGCGTATGCAGTGCATGTCGACCCATAGATTACATGCAAATTAATAAACTGACCCTGGAACAGAGTGCACGATTTCAGATTTCTCACTTCCTGACAGGAAGTTTGCTGCAAAATGAGTTCTGCTTTACTCACAGATATAATTCAAACGGTTTTAGAAACTAGAGAGTGTTTTCTATCCAATAGTAATAATAATATGCATATTGTACGAGCAAGAATTGAGTACGAGGCAGTTTAATTTGGGAACGAATTTTTACAAAGTGGAAATGGCGCCCCCCTATTGAGAAAAGGTTATTAAACAATCCCTTGAAAACAGCACGCAGTTGTTGTAACGTTCTTTGTCGGGAGAAAGTGAGGAGGACCAAGATGCAGCGTGGTAAGTATCCATTTTAATAAGGAAACTTCAAACAACAAACAAAAACAATAAACCGACAAATGAACGAAGATGCAACAGTCCCGAAATAGTGAACACAGGAACAGGAACAATCACCCACAACCCACAATACAAAACAGGCTACCTAAATATGGCTCCCAATCAGAGACAACGACAAACACCTGCCTCTGATTGAGAACCACATCAGGCCAAACACATTGAAATAGACAAACTAGACATACAACATAGAATGCCCACTCAGATCACACCCTGACCAAACAAAACATAGAAACATACAAAGCAAACTATGGTCAGGGCGTGACAGTTGTCAATGGTTTGACCCCCAGCTCTGCACCTTARTGTGATGTTTTATGATAACGATCGATAGAAAGAATCCTTCTGTAGGACTCCTTGCGACCAGCAGGTCAAACAAACTCCTAAAATGAGTGAGTCACTCAGAAAAACGAATCATGACTCTCGAGATAGTGAAGAGATCTTCAAAAAGAACGAATGTTTGTGTGTGTTTATCATTATTATTATTGTTATTCMTGTATTATGCTTAGGCAAATAAAGGTGCTATTCAGGTATGAATGTCTGTGAGCCATTCTTTTTCAGTCATATCCAATACCAGGAGTATCAAACTCCAGTCTTTTTTTTTTTATATATTTTTTAAAATAAATTTTATCCCCTTTTCTCCCCAATTTTCGTGGTATCCAATCGCTAGTAATTACTATCTTGTCTCATCGCTACAACTCCCGTACGGGCTCGGGAGAGACGAAGGTCGAAAGTCATGCGTCCTCCGAAGCACAACCCAACCTAGCCGCACGCTCTTAACACAGCGCGCCTCCAACCCGGAAGCCAGCCGCACCAATGTGTCGGAGGAAACACCGTGCACCCGCCCCCTCGGTTAGCGCGCACTGCGCCCGGCCCGCCACAGGAGTCGCTGGAGCGCGATGAGACAAGGATATCCCTACCGGCCAAACCTCCTACCCGGACGACGCTAAGCCAATTGTGCATCGCCCCACGGACCTCCCGGTCCGGCCGGCTGCGACAGAGCCTGGGCGCGAACCCAGACTCTGGTGGCGCAGCATAGCACTGCGATGCAGTGCTCTAGACCACTGCGCCACCCGGGAGGCCCCCAAACTCCAGTCTTATAATGATGCTATGTCTGCATGTATGTATTACAATTTTACACTTCAACAATGATTACCAATCCTGGTCCTGGGACATCACATTCTGTGGTAGACTTAAAACACATGATTAACTATACTGAACAAAAATATAAATGTGACATGGAACAATTTCAATGATTTTACTGAGTTACAGTTCATATAAGGAAATCATAAATTCATTAGGCACTAATCTATGGATTTTCACATGATTGATTTCACCCACTTGTGAGCCAGGCCAACCCACTGGAGGCCAGGCCCAGCCAATCAGCATGAGCTTTTCCAAACAAAAGGGCTTTATTACAGCTATAAATACTCCTCAACACGTTTCTGTGGTTATGAGGCCAGTTGGATGTACCGCCAAATTCTCTAAAACGATGTTGGTAGAGAATTATCATTCAATTGTCTGGCAACAGCTCTGGTGGACATTAATGCACTCAGCATGCCAATTGCACACTCCCTCAACTTGTGTCATTGTTGTTTGTTGACAAAACTGCACATTTTAAAGTGGCCTTTTATTGCCCCCAGCACAAGGTGCACCTGTGTAATGATCATGCTGTTTAATCAGCTTCTTGATATGCCACACTTGTCAGGTGGATGAATTATCTTGGCAAATGAGAAATGCTCACTAACAGTGATGTAAACAAATTTGTGCACAAAATGTGAGAAAAATAAGCTTTTTGTGTATGTAGAACATTTCTGGGATCTTTTATTTCAGCTTATGAAACATGGGACCAACACTTTACATATTGCGTTCATATCTTTGTTGAGTTTAGTTAAAGGCTGACTTGTATTTCATATATACAGGACCAGAATTAAAAAACAGTATAGTACAATTCCTATGCATCATGTAAACACTCTAAAACAGGTTATTCTCACCATCTCATTTCCTTCATCCACACTGAACTGAGGACACAGGATAGGTATAGTATTTCAGCAAATGATACTGCATTTCAACCAGTAGAGAATGTGAAAATCTGTATTGAAAGAAGTTAAATCGACGTGCAGCTTATAAAGGTTTCATAAAGCCTTCARAATGCCTTCATAAGCACTACATAAATGTGTTACAATTAGGGCTGTTGCGGTGACCATATTACCGCCACACCGGCAGTCACAAGTCATGAAGGCAGTCAAATTCCACATGACCGTTTAGTCAAGGTAATTAGGCTTCTKCAAGCTCTGATGCTGCTGATGGTCATTAGTAGCCTATCAAACATGATAACTGCCTGGTACTCAGCAGTCTATTGTCCTTCTAATCACTCTGACATCAATGCAAATGTATTTGACAATCTAATCAAACACTTCAAGAGAGCCAATGAGCTCATGTTTCGCAACATTTCTATAGGCTATGTAATTACAGGAGAAAACTGAGTGATGGCTGCTAATAAAAAGAGGAGGATCCCATCAACTTTCTATAGGCTAGGCCTACTATTTTTATTTCTCAACTTTCCTAATATTAAGCACATTGCACATATTTACAACAGGAGTATAGCCTACCTGACTGTCATGAAATAAACCAGGGGGAAAAACGTCCTTCATTCTCTATTTAAGTGCATAGATTACATGTATTTTTTTCCCGCTGCCCCTGTTTCGATACAGGTGCATAATTATGTTCCATTCTAAATCAAAACAAATGTCACACATATATTATTTAGTATATGTAAATACAAGATAAATAATGGTCACTTTTGATAATGGTGTTTTCAGCAAATAGAACATTTGCACTTATAGTCTACTACCATGTGGCATTGCTGCGTTTATAATGTGAATAAAAAGCCTAATACAGTGCCTTGCAAAAGTATTCATCCCCCTTGGCGTTTTCTTATATTTTGTTGCATTACAACCTGTACTTTAAATATATTTTTATTTGGATTTCATGTAATGGACTTACACAAAATAGTACAAATTGGTGAAGTGAAATTTAAAAAATAACTTGTTTCAAAGAATTATAAAAATATAAAACGAAAAAGTGGTTTGTGCATCTGTATTCACCCCCTTTGCCTTGAAGCCCCTAAATAAGATCTGGTTCCACCAATTACCTCCAGAAGTCCCATAATTAGTTAAATAAAGTCCACCTGTGTGCAATCTAAGTGTCCCATTATCTGTCACATGATCTTAGTATATATACACCTGTTCTGAAAGGCCCCAGAGTCTGCAACACTACTAAGCAAGGGGCACCATCAAGCAAGCGYCACGGTGAAGACCAAGGAGCTCCCCAAACAGGTCAGGGACAAAGTTGTGGAGAAGTACAGATCAGGGTTGGGTTATAAAAAAATATCCAAAACTTTGAACATCCCACGGAGCACCATTAAATCCATTATTTAAACATTTAAAGATTATGGCACCCCAACAAACCAGCCAAGAGAGGACCGCCCACCTGAAATGGTTAGAAGCGCCGAAACTTTCAACATGAGTGAAGGTAAAGACTAGAKCAGAACATTCACAGTCTGCAACTGTGCATGTAAAGTAGCCTGGGACAATTGACCAAAGACATGAGGGTGAACAATAGATCCCTCTGACCACCGTGTGGTACATCTGAAYTATCTATCCTAARGAACACRCCAAGACCAGAAAAGCTCTACTACAAAGYACATTGTGACCTCTGGTGGACAAACCAGAGTCTTACACCACTCGACATCTTCACCATAGGACCCATCGAGTTCAACAGAGCGATGACAAAGACCTCTACGCATAAATATATACATTGCATTTCTTATCCGAATGAGCGGTCATTAAACAACTTTTCTCATGGTGCCCCAAATTCCTAAGGAGTTAATTATTACATGATTCATTTCATCGAGTAACAATTAAACATAGGTAATTATTCTATAAATATCAGACATCACAATTTTTCCATTCCCTGTCTCTGTTCACTACTAACCTTATTTCTTCACCTAACTGCACTTGCTGATTAGCTGTATTCTCTACTTCCCTTGGATCCCCATTCATTATTGTTGTAGCCAGTATGTAAATAAAGGCCTTATCTTTGGAATGGGAAATCAATGGTTTATCCCATTTACTTTTCTTGGCTTCTTCATCATTGGTCCCAATTTTTTTGCTGTATATCCTGATTTACCAACAATGTAATGTGAGGGACAGAGTCAGAGACATTGTACCATCTTTGTACAAACTTTGATCCATCTCTGTCAGTCACATCCATTGCAGCTCCTGTTTCCCATAATTATGTACTGTGATATAATTGGTACCGACGTCCCATTTGCATTCATTGTCCAAATTGTTCTAACAAATGATCTTGGTACGGGTCATATTGCATTGTGCAGTGGTTCTGATTTTCGTCTACCAGCTTTAGGTATTTGGGCCTGAATAAACCTTCCCCATTTCACTATGGTTCTGTCTATTTCTACCTCAATGGTCCCTAACCAATACACATTAGCTGTCTCTCCTGTCATTATCATTTGCAAATTTAACCCTGTTCTTTCTATATTTTCTCCTTCAGGAGAACACTATTATTGTATGCCAATTTTGCATAGAGCATCCCTTCCTAGTAGATTAATTGGGGTTTGATATGACACTAATATAGGATTGTTGCTGATTTGCCATCAGCCGTCAGACGAACTGGAGCAGTAATTGGAATTAGCTGCGTTTGTCCAGAGAACCTACACTTTTGGCATATTTACCCGACATGGGGAGATGAGAGGCATAATTTGGACTTACACATGTGTAAGTGGCTCCAGTATCTATCATCATGGGTGTGCTCTGTTCTCTATTTGAAACTGCAGCATAGGTTATTGATCAGCTCTCGTGGTTATTATTGGGAACTGACCATCCCTTTAGGATTTTCTGGGCACCCCTAGTGTCCTTGATTTGGCCCTGCCCACGGGTTCACGGGCCTTGTGGTTGACTCTGGTTGCCCTGCCATCCACCATCCTGGTTCCAGTTATTCTGGATCCCACAACCTTGTGGCTGCCAATTACTTTGATTCCTGTTACCTGGTGGTTGCCAATTGTTTAGGTTCCCTTCATTTTGGTTCTGCCAGGAATTTGTAGGGCAGTCTCGTCTGGAGTGTCCTGGTTGCTGGCATCCCCAACAGACCCCAGGTGGTCCCTGTGGACTTCTGGTTCCTTATTTCTGATTATTTTGCGGAGCTTTTTGTTGCTTATTGCACCATTCCAATTTCGTGGTTGTTGTGTATCCATATTACTACTGGTGGTGTGGGATGCTCTTGGGCCTGCTGGACGGAGGTGGTTTGGCCCTCCTGGGGAGACTGCAGCCATTGTCCCTACCTCTGGCATGGGATCATCACTGGGCCTGGACTTTCTCTTATCCTTTGTTAGTCAGTCTTCCAGCTGCAGCTGGGTCCGTTTTCTTTGAATGTCTTTTCCTGTC